>NW_010193208.1:0-31611 GCF_000695765.1 Mesitornis unicolor
AAGGTGAAGGAGGAAGGGACGCGGGCGGCGCTTCCTGCGGTGCGGGGCGGTGCGACCGGAGCCCTCTCCCGCCCTCGTCCCGCCCCGCCCTGCTGCCGCGAGGCCGCCCTCACCTGCACGGGGCCTGGGGACGCCCCAGGGGCCGGGCTAGGGGCGAGCAGGTTGCCCCCTGCCGCGCCGAACAGGCCGCCGCTTCTAAGGCAAGCTTGGTGACGGAACCTCGGCAGTTAAACCAGCGTCGGGAAAGGCAAGCGCAAAGCAATTGGCTGGAGGCGTGTTTAAACGCTCGGATTTAAAAAACCGCGTTTCCCGCCGAGGCTTTGTGCGGTGGGGAACAGGCATAGAAGCGAAGCGGGGGGGAGGCGGGGAAGCCTCCTGCTGGGCCCAGCCCCAGCTGCAGCTCCTCAAGAGTGCGAGTGTGTCCCCCACAAATGCCAGTCGTTTGGAGAGTGCTCTGCTGAGATCCTGCGAGTGAGGAGAAAGGGACTGGGGGGAGAGGGGCGAGCGAAGGATCTGCTCAGGTGGTCAAAACACTGCTACTGCTCTGTTACCAAAGTCCCAGCAGGGTACAGGTAACTGACAACTTAACTGACTACCTTTCAATTTCTTGACAGCTTTGGTAATAAAAAAAAAAAAGGAAAAGTAACATTAAAAACAGTACAGTCTGCCTCCAGATAACATAAATATGTATTTTGATAGGTACCTGCCCAACAACTGTACTGCACTTGGAGAAAAGTAAACAGATGGGAACTGCATTGACTTAATGCTGTACTCTGGGGTTGAAATTGAATATAGTGTCTAGTTAAGGCCAAGCTCAGGATCCTTGAGTTGCTGGGCCTGACACCCTTGTTTGCAGGTCTTCCTGACTCTTCTTTGTAATTCTTTTCTCTCTGTACTCCAATGACACCATCAAACCTTGTTATGATTCACAAAAGATGAAAAAGTCTAGTTCCATTACTAAGTCTTAAAATTCTTCTATGGCTATAAATAGAACAGTATAAAAAGTGTTTGAACTGAGAGCAGTTGTTATGAAGCATTTAATGCAAGTCATCTTTTCCAGCATTGCCTTCCTGTGCACAGCTGTAAGTGTGCTTTGCAGGTGGGAAAGTTGGGCTGCTTAACCATAGCAGCAGTGCACAGCAGCAGTTTTGATTATATGAAAATAATTATGTTTTGATTATATCAAATTATGATTTGATTTTTGCAGAATGGCTCAATGATGATTTGGTATTCAAGAGTGAGGTGATTTTGGAAATGCACTCAAATAGTTGAATGAGATACAATGTACTTCTTTGTTAAAATTATGTTTGCTATGCTCAGGTAGACAAGGATGAGAGAAATTTAAATAACATGACCGAACACATATGTTTAAAAATTCCACAGAGTCATTCATTATCAGATTAGAAAATGGACTAGACAGAAAAATACATGGAAATTAGGAGTAAAATTCACTAATGCTAATAGTAGGATAGAATGAGCACTTAAGGTGTCAGAACGAGAAAGAAATGGATTGCATAATTTTACCTCCGACCATTATATAGCAGCTTCTTTCAAAGGCTCTCAGTATTTCCCACAGACATCAGTATATTGGATTGGCCAAAAAGTAATTTTTTTTTTTAATAGATGGATATACATCTTGAAATGTAACAAACTTCATTTTAAACTGCAAATTCATTATGTAACTTTACAGCTGACTGTTCAAGCTTGTTTTAGAAAAAGAAAGTGCGTGATTTTGTTAACAATTATTTCTTTGGCATCAATTTCAAAATGGAAAATCAAAAGGAACATTGTGCAAGCTCATAAGAAGTTACGTGATGTGTATGGTGAAGATGCCTTAAAACTACAACAGTGTCAGAACTTGTTTGCTAAATTTCAGAACACAGATTTTGATCCTAAAGATGCACCACACTCAGGAAGGCCAGTCAAAGTTGATAATGACAAAATAAAGGCATTGTTTGAATCCAATTGGCATTTAACAACACGAGAGATTTCTGATTATTTTAACATAACAAAATGAAATTAAAACCATTTAAAACAACTGGGATACTTTAGGAACTTCAGTATTTGGGTACCACATGAGCTCAAAGAAATTAATCTCACTAAGCACGTTGGTATCTGTAATTCTCTCTGGAAACAAGAGGAAAACAACCCATTTTTGAAATATGTGGTAATAGGCGATGACAAATGGATCATCTACAACAACAATAAATGGAAAAGATCATGGAGCAAGTGTGATGAACCAGATCAAAGCACTTCAAAAGCAGATATTCACCAAAGGAAGGTTATGCTGTCAGTCTGGTGGGATTTCACAGGTGGTGTGTATTTTGCATTGCTTCCAGGATACCAAACCATTAATTTGGGTGTACTGTCGTGAACTGGACAAATTAAATGATGCCATCAAACAGAAGCATCCAGAATTGGTGAATCTCAAAGGTGTTGTGTTTCTCCATGATAATTAATGCCAGACCACATACAAGTTTGGTCACTCGTCAAAAACTGTTGCAGCTTGGATGGGATGTGCTACTATATCTACCATATTCGCCAGACCTGGCACCATCAGACTGTCATTTGTTTTGTTCTTTACAAAACGCCTTGAATGGTAAAACCTTCACTGCTGATGAGGATACCAAATTGTTCTTGGAACTGTTTTTTGCCAAAAAAGATGAGAACTTTTTTTTGCCTGAAAGATGGCAAAAGTTGATTGAACAAAATGGACAATATATTGTTTAATGCAGTTTTTGTTTCCCCTGAAAAATTCACCTTTCATTTACCAACAAACCAACAAACTGCAATTAGTTTTTGGCCAATCAAATACTTTCTAATGCTGTTGTGAATGTATATGTATGCACACCATATATATCGCATGCACATTATATATATACATCATAAATTGCATATACTTAATGATACTTACATGTGTTTCAGATATATGTTAAATAAATATTTATATGCATATATGCTTGAATACATACATATGCATGTATGTATATCTTTTCCAAATTAACAAGTGTGAAAACTGAGCATACAGAAAGACATTCATCCAGGGTCTCACACACAACACATCATGAAGATGATGCAGCAGCCTGGGAACTCTGAGTGCGACATTTTACCTTCCTGAAGCTGCTCACTTGAGGAAACATGGAGCAAGTTCCTGCCCTGATGAAGTCAATGGCCACAATTTTGATTGACTTCAGTAGGTCTAAGAGTTCACCCATAGCTGGTGATTTGCACTAGCCTCACAGTAATGTAAAGTATGTCTGACTTGCAGGTTATATCAGTACAGCTCTCTTATTCCAGAAAGACTTTTACCCCCCGCAACAACTCATGCAGCTTCCAAAATTGTGTTAGATTATGGCATTTAACATTTATAACTTTTCTTGGTATGCCTGTAAAAAATTTTATATGAAAACTCACCACAAAAATAACTCAACACACTGTAGTATTGAAACAGCTGGACAGATATTGAAAATCATTTATTTGTTGATAAAATCATAAGATGGTGTGAGTTTGAAGGGACCTTTAAATGTCATTTAGTCCAACCCTCTGGTCACTGTATTCACTGTCAACTGAATGTTATCTTGAACATCCAGATTTTGTGAGTGCTGCACAAATATATTGGCAGTAATGACAAGCTGTCTTAGAATTTGCAGACTTAGTGCTGGTTCAATGGTTGGACTTGGTGATCTTAAAGGTCTTTTCCAACCAAAACCATTATATGATTCTGTGATTCTAATTTACGATGCAAAAGTACTAATCGTATTTAATCTTAAACTACTTTGTGTAAGGAACAATACGCACCAGTGGAGAGATTCAGCAGCTTAAATTCCAGGTATGTGAAACTAAACATTTAATTAGAAATATGACAATAAGAAAGATAGAAAATGTTGAAGAAGGTAATTGGTTTTCAGTTCTGGGAAAAGATAAATGAAAGAATATCCCCTTCATTTTCAGTATTCACAGCACAAAACGGATAACAGGAAGGTCTCAGCAGTTTACTTTTAGCACACTATCCCCAGATTTTGTATCTTTTTATTTCGACTTAAAAGCATTGCTTTGTCTCCAAGTTTCTTCATTTCAGATAAATCCTTTAAACATATTGACATCCCACTCTGGGGCCTTTCTCAGAAAGGAGCTGCCTTTAATCAAAATCCTCTGTAACAGCTGAACTACCTTAACATGTTAACAGCATCCTTTCAGATTAGTGTTTTACTTTTCCAGCACTGTTTTTTAGGTTTGCTGGTACCATGAGCCAATCAGAGATGTCCACATAACTGAGGTTGACCTGGGCTACCTCATCCTAACTGATAGTATTTTAGGTTTTCCCATTATTAATTTATGTGCCACAGTAATTACTTTTATATTGTAAATATGTGGTAATAATCCATTGGGAAAAATCACAAATCTTACCCTAGCAGGGGAAATTTCTCACTACTCACGCTGACAGAGATATAATTGCTTGTGCTGTGGCTCCCCTCCTGCAGCTGCAGCATCCTGCAGGCTGAGATCAGAGCTGAAAGGCCACCCAGAGGAAGCCCTCCTGCAGCTCCCAACCTCCCTCACTGGCTGGTGCTGCATGGTGGTGGGACTGCCCATGGGAGCACAGACCCCCATGGAGTGGGCAGGACAGGGCGTGTTTAGCGACCTGCAGGAAACATTCATGAAGTGTGAGATTTGATGCGTCAAAGCCTTTTACAATTTGCCCTTGCAAAAGGGCAATTTGGTTTCCACTGTGCCTTATTCCTGCTTTCTACGGAGAAGTTCCTTCCACTGCGTAGTTTTAGGGCCCAGGATGGTACTAACATGCCCCAGAGGGTAAAAGGAGCGTAGCAGAGTGTGGTAACATACCTAAAGGCACGAGAACCATATTAAATCACCTCAAATAAATCTTAGCTGTCACACAGAAGTTGTAGGCCTCTGAGCAAGACAGAGACTCCAGCTCCTCACTTTCTTTGTCCTTAAGAGGGCAGCATTACAATACAATGGAGCATCTCTCCGAGTTAACTTTGAATCATCGGCACCTTAATCTGTTTTACTTTCCTTAAACTTCTTTTTGATTTTTCTAAGGCTGTGTACGTTGGCTTTGTCAGCTGTGCTTTGTCCCAGCGATGCAGTTGCAGCCATTTGCCTATTTAGGCAAAGGTTATAAGAGTTTAGTTAAAAAAAAAAAGGAAGGACCCTTCATATTGCTACAGAAGAGTATGCAGTGGTGACACATGAAAATAAAACAAGAATTTGAACAAACGTGAAGCATTTTCATTTTAGATAAGTAGAACCTTCTTACACAAAAGTAAGCTCAAAATGTCAAACCAAAAAGTGTCAAACCAAAAGTGGTTTTTTGTTTTGTTTTGTTTTGTTTTGTTTTAATTTTATTTTAGCACATTGGTAAGAGCTAGAACCTCAGGTTTGCACTTGATTTAGCTTTTAACACATGAAATTGTTCAATGCACAGGGAGAGGAGTGCCTCACAGTCCAGTCTCCCCATCCTGCACTGACAGAGCACCTTCATGCCCCCACCCCGAAGCATGATGCTCACTCTCCCCACAGGGATAACTCCCTGCTTTTCACATCACAGAGTCCCCATCTGAGAACTGTTACTTCCACCCCAGGCTGATAGAAGGACAGAGCCCACATCTCAGCTGTCCCAGCTCAGGGAGCTCTGCATACTCCCCTCTGAGAGCTCCCTTTATCGTCCTCACAGTCTGGGGTAGGCCCCAGACAACACTGCCGTTGCTGTAACTTCACTTCCATCTCACGTAGACCCAGGTATTAGCCTTTTCAGTGCTGCCACAGCGCACAACCACTCTTAACAACTCCTGAAAAGCCACCACAGAGCTCCCGTGCTACAGGCAGTTCCTGGCAATGCACCACTACCCTCCTGTTTCTCTCATATATGTGGATCAATAATCAGATTCAAATACAATGTGGTTGTTTTGGCTTAATGATACTCTACCTATTTAACTCAAAGGGCCTAGGGAGTGTAAAGCTAGCTTCATCCCTGACCTTGCAATCACAGCTTGAGAGAAAAACTTGCTAGCAGTTGGTGTTGGCCACACAGACACAACAGCAGTTTCTGGGATTTTGCATGAAATAGTACTTTGAATGGAATTCTTTACATGTTTAAAGTTAAACAGGATTTCAGGATTTGGTTCTATGTTTTTAAGTTTAGGACACTTAGAAGGAAATACTTTTGTTTAGGAACTGTCAGAGGAATAAGCTAAGAATATAGAGAAACACAGAATCACAGAATGGTAGGGGTTAGAGAAGCAGGCCTCTGATTTATTACAGAGTGATGCTTTAGTAGACCTGGATCTAACAACACTAATTCATTTAAGGCTATCCTGGTTCTCTGTAAGAGAGTGAAAGCTGTCAAAAAGATAGTTGCTTTGAAGAACAGTGACTAGCATTTTTTATTTCTTTAGTATACCTTTACAAATTTAGCAAAATACTGCATAATTTTCAAGACATTCCTCTGTGATGCATGGGGTTCCTTGTTACTAGGTAGAGCAAGACCAGTGAACATGCTTGAACAGGATCTAAGATTTGATTAAATTCTAGTGATTTCAGAAGTTTTACTGTTTATTGGGTCATTTAGTAGCCTTTTTATATGGCACAGAATATGGATACATTAACTTTTTCAGTAGAATCATGCTCATATCATTTATAGCATCCACTGGGAATGGGACATCTGATTACATCTGTCACCTCAGTACTATATTGGCTACATTCTCTGTCTTACCAGCACACAAATGAGACTCATGCTGCTAAGGAGACAAGATTCCCAAAACTAAACCCAAGAGTTCATTAAAAGGTTAAACAGGCAGTAATCCACCAGGTACTCAGAACCTCTCAAAAGCCTGCTTATTGGCCTTATCACCTCTCTCAGTTCTTGTAATCTAACTCAGGCTGTTCCCACGCAACATGAAAGAAGGAAATGAAAATCAATGATTTTGTCAGAGTGATTAATAGCCAAGACTGATCCTTGGGCTCTTACTGAGTATATATTTTAAAACTCTGAATAGTTGACTAAAGGTACTTCGAAAGATTTTTCTTTTTGACCTGGATGGATGCTACATTTAGTCAAAAGAAACTGTACTGGAAATATTGACTTTTTAGGAAGCCATATACTTCCAGAGCAGACCTGTATGTATTTTATGGTGAACTGTGCAGTTTCTATGATCTGTGGGACACTGCCTTATTTCTTCTATGCTTCTTTTTTTTTTTAAACATACCATTATTTTATTTTTACAATTTTAAGCATAAAATCCAGAGTAGGACTCCTGAGTTCTCAGTCTTCATTTCTCATTCATTCATGGTGTATTCATGGTCAGATAACTTAATCACTTACGGCTTCTATTTCTTCATTAATAAAATTGGAATTTATCTAGTTCAGACATTTTGAGGATTTCTGAGTTGCTCAAGTAGGTTACAGGCTTGTATTTCAAGCTTGGCACTTTCTAATGGTTGCATAAAAGACAAACGTGATATATTCCAATACACAGTCTGCACAAAAGAACAGAGCTATTGAACAGCCAGTGGGAAATGCCACAACTATAAAACTACAGACTTAAAGATAACAGAACTAGGAAAGACATAAAGACAGTCATCTTCTTGCCCTGAGGCAGGATCAATCTGACTGCAAACATCCCTAATAGTCAATTGTCTATCTTAAAAAGGACCAAAGAACAACTGAGGCAATTTCTTCCAGTGTTTAACAGTCCGTACACACAGAACACACTGAGTTTTCTCCCCTGTTCTATGTCAAAACAAAGTCTCTGTTCCTCTAATACATCTTTTCTTCTTAGGTTGTTGTCTTCCTAGTAGATGTGAGAACCTTGTCATTGCACACCAGCCCTCTACCTATTTGAAGGCTGCCACTATATATTTTCTCACAGACTTTTTTTTTTTTTAGTTACTGAAGGTCTTTCACTAAAGTCTGAGTAGTTTTGAGCCTGCTTATCTTTCATTCTCGATCTGGATGGTAGTCATTCATCACTCATTTATTATCGATTTGGTCCATATTTTTTTTTCTGGAATACAGGATCAAAAACTGGACATGTTGCTCCAGTTTTCGCCTTACTAGGGCTGTGTACAGAAATTATTAACCTATGGTAATGTAATACAGCAGTCTGTGCTTTCAAAGTAATATATAAGTTACTTAATTCATTACAAACATCACTATGTAAGGATTTTCAAAATGAAATTCTATCCTATCACTATGATTAATAGAGAGATGACTTTTATTTTTCTTCTTTTAACAATAAGTCATCTTTCTTAAGGAGTGCTTGATCTTCTATTTAATAAATATTTTCTTCTGCATGTCTTCATTGCTGAGTATACTGGACACTGAGAGTGATGTTTCTTGGAGCTGCAGTAATAAAATGCTAATAGTAATGCTTATAAATCTCAAATAGCTTACTTTAAATATAAATTGCATTTGATATTTAATGTTCTGCTTCTACCTCTAGGGGGTGTTTAGTAATGATCTGATAAAAGAATGAAAAAGAAGTATGCTGCATTTTGATAAGAAGGAAGTAATCTAGAACAATATACTCTAAAATTTTAAGTATATATTAAGCCTCAAGAAGATTCCATCATGCGGATATAGCTTTATAAAAATCTGTATTTTGTTTCTATTCTAAGTCTGTGTAGAAGGTCAAGGCCACCTCCCCTATTTTTAGGAAAACATTATGTTTGTCTTTACCTGTGTGGTTGTATTGAGCCTCATGCCTTTCTCAGGGAGAAGAGGAATTTTGATAAGGTTTAAAGCTGTGGAAACAAAGAGGAATATGAATTTGGGAAAATTTTGTCAGAGAAGGAGAGTAAATTTTTTGGACTACAACAGTAGAAATCTATATCACAGGTGCTCACTGAAAGTGAGTATCACTAAAGGTGGTTACTCCCTATCCGCTTTCCTCTGGTTTATAAAGGCCATTTCTTCCATGTTGGGTAATGTTCTTTGTGCAGCATCTCAGTGTGTAGCTGTGAAAGACAGACACAGCATAAAGAAAACAGGAGGTAGGAGGTAGAAAATATACAAGGAGAGAACAGGACAGTCTGGAAGGTGGATGGACAGTGCACAGGGTTCATATAATCACAGGAACTGAGTATAGATCTAGCCCTTTTCCTACAGACAGATTTTAGCTGTATAAAATCCTAGACTGTGCCCAGTTTACAGTAATGTGAGGTGATTTGTATAAATATGGTTTATATAGCAGGAAGACTGAAAGTAAAATGGAGTAGAGAAGAACAGGCTGATCTCTTCTCTCTGGTATCCAGTGATAGGATGCACGGGAATGGTTCAAAGCTGCACCCTGGGAGGTTGAGACTGGACATTAGGAAGCATTTCTTTACCGAGAAGGTGGTCAAACATTGGAGCAGGCTTCCTTGAGAGGTGGTCGATGCTCCAAGGCTGTCAGTGTTCAAGAGGCTTTTGGACAATGCCCTTAACAACGTGCTTTAACTTTTGGTCAGCCCCAAAGTGATCCAGTAGTTGGACTAGATGATTGCTGTAGGTACCTTCCAATTGAAATATTTCTATTCTATTCTATTCTATTCTATTCTAAATAGCTAGCGTTTTTCTACTGTTTTTATGTGTAATATTTCTGTAATTTAAAGTAATTAAAAAGATATGTTCCTTTACATGGCATTTCAATATATTCTAATTGTGAGAATTGTGCTGTTTTTCCCACATGCATATATCAGGAGAGAGTGCTGATTTTATTTTGGGAAAAAATAAAACTCAAACCATTTTCATTCACAGGTGAAACAATGAGTACAGTACTTTGATGCACTATTCCTTTCCATTCATCTCTCTTTGGACTTCTCTGTTCCTCTTGATGCAATTCCAACTTCTGGAGATAAAGAATGGTAAATCATGTTCGTAAGTCATCCATGGCATAGCATGTGGCCTTTGGTAGGGTTATGTGAGAAATGATCTTGACTCATCATAAAATCTCCATAAATATATACACTTTCTGAATTTAAAAACTATCAGGGCCTGTTTTGGGATACATTTTCTTAAAAAGAATGGCAAAGTCATGTTCACTGATAATTTTTTGTCATCCACTTACCATATTTTTTCCCACCCAGAGACAGATTCGATTAGCAGTATTTTTCATGCCTTAGAGAGCTACAACGTGCTTTTATTCAGAAAGGCTGCTTCATAGAAAGCAAATTAACGTACAGTTTTTGACAGTGCGTGCTGTATATCATTTAGAATAATGTACGATAAAATGAAAAATAATGGCTGAGGTCTGGTCCCATTGCAGATAATGGCAAAACTCGCATTAACTTTAAGCAGAGTGAGATCTGATTGTCTGAACAAATAGAGAAAGTCTCTACTCTGTCACTCCTTGACAGAGCCTTATTCCTCTGTGTTCATTTGTTGCCAGACGTAGCCTGTTTTAGGCCCAAATTCAGCTAATAAATAAGCAACCCTTATCACTGAAGTGCTTGAAAATGTACTTATAATGCTTTCTAGAGTAGAGATGGATTACTGGATCAGCCTTATGAAAATGAATAGCTAGAGTTTTCTCATTACAAATGCAAAAGATTTAAGGTTGGAAAATGCTGAATCAAATATAACTCCACGTCTTTGTGGATTTATGGTTTAAGATGATATACAAAACCAGGAATGTGATTTATCAATAAGAGTAAACAATTTTGTCAAGGTTAAGATTATGCACATAATTTATTTTCATTGAAAAGAATGGCAATTTGCAAATTACAGAAACAAAATGGAAGCGCTGATTAAAAAGATTATAAAAAAGCTACAAAGTGATGGTAATGTGTTCCATTTTAATGTGCAAATGGAAAGAAATATAGCTGAAAGGACAGCTGTACTAAAAAAGTCACTGTGCTTCATTTCAATTTGTTACCTTAAAAAAAACAACACAACTTTAAAATGCTTTATAATTTAAATTATTTTCCAAGCACAGATTCAGAGTAGTATGCATTTGCTTTTCTTCTAATTTCTTTAAAGATCTTATTATTTGGATATTTTACTTTGCTGGAACATTTGACTTGCTTTATCATAATGCATTAAGACAATTTTCTAAGCGAGGTACTTTATGTCAAATATTTAAATTAGCATATATTAATGCAGCAGTATAACAACTGACTTGAAAAAGATTATGCAATATGGAAAGTGATGCTACAGGCAGGAGTTTCATACATTATTTAACTATGATTCTTGTGTTTTATATCTTAATTTCTTATTTTCCCACATGGAGCTTTTTCTTGTTCACAAAATTCAAAACAATTGCAGAGGAAGATGTTTGTTTCTGTTGTGATTTCATCTTATTATTAAGAAAAAACACTCTCTTTTTCAATTTCCAGTTTGAACTGACTCATATTTCTTCATAAAACCATTGGTGGATGTTGCCTTGGAATATTCTTTTTTCCCCAGCAGAGCACCATTCTGACTGTTATTCTTGTCTGCATGGCATAGGGGAATTGTTTCAAACATCATGTATCATCAGTACCAAGGCTTGATGCTCAGTGATGTTCACTCCCTGTCTCGGAAATATGTAGCAGCATATTTATGAGGTGGAGAAGGGTTCATTTTTTCTAAAACCTCAAGGTTTTATGTAACTATACTGATAGTTCCTCACACAGCACATACAAATCAATAAACATAGGGAATATCTGCAATGAAAACTCATATAAAATAGTTTTTTAAAGCATGGAACACAAATAGAAATGCTTTCAAAACAAGACTTTTGAAATATGATGGATTCAAATCTTATCTGTACTTATGTAATATGACTCAGTCTGATACCTTAATTCATGCAGAGCAGTACCTCATTCCAGGAGCACTTCAATTAATATCAGTGTTGCAGATTAGGTTTGTACTAGGCTTACTAAAACGTGTCATATTAACACATTATTTTTCCGTCCATTCAGGCAACTAAGAGGAACATGTTTCACCACCATGTTTAAACATGATTGTTTTGTAGAATAAACAAGGCCTAAAAAATATTGACTTTAAGTTAATTAGAATTTGATTTAATGGATCTAGAGGACTGCAAATTAATCTTTTAAGCGGGGTAAGACTCCTTGCAAGAGTCTTTCTTATATAGGACTTTGTAAGCAACATATAGAATATAAATAGTAACTTCAGATATCTGTCATCCTTAAACCCATAGCATCAGTATGGACTTTCTTCTTTATGGAACAAGGAAATATACTTTAAAAGCAATGGGGAATTACCTCATTTGAAGGGGGAAAAGTGCTACTTGATTGAATAGATTTGTTTCCTTTTCTAAAATCTAAGTTTATATGATACTGTCAGACACAGATTGTAATGATCCATCTTTGTTTTAAGGTGTTGCATATTTCAAGAAACTAGTTGCAATATTAATGATTCTTTTAATAATATAGGGACCAGAATACTAAATTTCAGTATCCGTACCATAAATGTGCCAGTCTGGTCATAATAAATTAATCTTTCTCACTAGCTACTGCTGACTGTAAGAATGAAGTGAGACTCTTGTGTGCTTCTCAAAACATTTTTGCTAATAAAATTCATCAATATATCTGATTAAGTCTTTCACGGTCACTTTACATCCAGTAGCTTATTTATTTGACAATTTCTGGTTTGACAACTCAGCCTCCAAAACAAATTAAGTAAAGATGCAGAGGCCAGTAAGCAGTACAGATCTGTTTGCCCTTCTTTTGCATAAAGAAAATGTAGTGGGACGCAAGGCAAAAGAACTGAAGCCCAGAAATAGGTGCTGGAAAGATTATCCTGTTAAATTTCATGTAATACCAGTGCAGAGGACTCAGACAATAGTTTATCTTGAAAAGCCTCTGAATTTACATGATTATACTAATTTGTTCCAAACTATGAGCATGAAAATTAGGATTATGGGATTTATCAGATTTTATTTTTTTCAGTAAAACCGGCAAGAACGTTTTTATTACATGTTCAATTTTTTCTTACCTGTGATAAAATTATATAGTCTCTAAAGCATAAAGAGCATAACTTTATTTTCAGAAATGCATAGAATCCTCAATATGGTCATCAGGATGGGCACAGAGACCCTTGCAGAGGCACTGCTGCAGTGTGGCCACCACAGGTCAGCCATGGTCCTGCCTCAAGCAGTCTCAGGAATCCACTCGGCAGTTCTCAGCAACCCACTCCTCTCTCTTTTTTGAGGAGAGTTTTAAATCTGACTGAAGATCATGACTATTTTTTGAAGTCCACTTGTTTCATAAATAGAACTCATCATGAAGAGTTGGTTAGGAGGAAAGTAATCTGATTTATAGTTATTGATAATTTCCAGCAAAAGCCTTTCTGGTCTTGTAAAGCCAAGACAGGGCATAAATTGGGAGAGAAGATGAATTTAACGATTGGGTTTATTTGATATACACAATTGTTTGTAGGCTTAAGCCTCATTCTATCTACAGTTATAAATATTTATCTGAGTCATCTCAGTAAATGCAGTGTGCTTTCTAATGTGTATGTATATCGAGTGTAAAGATGGGTCTTGATCCTGAAAAGAGCTGTGCATGAGATTGATTTTGTACGATGTAAGTCATGATGAAACTGTTCTGTTCAGTAAATGTGTGCACAAATCTTTGCCAGATTAATGCCTGAGTTACCAGAACTACAAAATATTACAGGAAAACTATCAAATACACATACTGAAGAAAACAGAGTATTTAATACATCTTTTCTAATATTCTCTAGTTTCAGTAAAAGTAGATAATTCTTGAAGCAAGACTAATGAAGATAGTTTCTTTTTCAACACAGACCTTTCCCAACTTTGGTTATTGTCCATCAGTCCTAAGAAAAGTAAACATCTCTTGGATATCTGTGTTCTTATTAATCTGGATAGTGATTAATTGTTGCTGTGGAGAAAAATAATCTCCAATGATGTTTCATAAACCCAATACCATTTTTATAATCTGCAAAATCAACATGCCAAAGGGTTAATTGCAGATTATGAGATTTAGTGATCACTTAATGTGTATGATACTTTCTTCTTTATTCAGTTCCTGCTGCAGCATTGCAGGAGAGGAGTAAGCAATTCCCCATCCCTCATCAGTGGAGATGCACCTGATAGTGATTAACTTTCAGTGGAGTCTTCTTTCAATCATCCTGCAGTCCGTAGTCCATCAGTAGGCTTCTGCCTGTGTCACTGGCTTCCTCGTTCAAAGAACTGACTGAGAGATATGGTGAAAAAAAAAGAGGCTTTGTTTTCAAGACATTTAGGGGATTTTTTCCCTAGTAAAATAAAGAAACAGAAGTCAGCAACTCTAAATGGAGCTGAGACTTGTGTGAATGATGTAGGAAACAGTTATTCCCAACAAAAAGAAAAAAAAAAGAAAAAAAAGATGGGAGCCAGTTTTCTCTATCACCAGGAAGCTATAGGTCCATGTGTGGGTTTTGATTGACCTCTTATCTGTAAGACTTTGTCTCTTACTGGAATGCCACCACATGGTGCAGGCAGGCTGTCTCCTGTGCTTCCTGCTCCCGCTCCAAGCAGCACCTGTCCCTAGGATTTGGGGATTTCCAGCTGCTATAAAGCTTGGGCTGCAGTGCTGGGATGTGACAGACACATCTCCAGGCTGCTTTGCCACAGCTGTATCAACAACCGTGCTCAGTCTGTATGCCAGGTTATAGGTGCTTTAGAAATGGGAATATACTGGTCAACGTAGTTACATTGGCTTACATGGTGCCTGGAAGACAGCCATTATTTTTTTATGTGGTTGATAAAATTAGCCAACTATCTAGAACATTTTTTTTTTGGCTAGTGCCTCTGTTTCCTTAAAGTACAGAATAAGGAATGAATTAAAATGTATTGCTGTATTACTGTAAGCTCCATATATTTATTTTTCTTTGTAAGAAGTGCCAAACTCTGCTCAAAACCAAACCAAAACAAAAAACAAACAAGCTAGAGGACTGGTTGGAAGGGCAGGCACTGGGCACGGGAAAGCACCTGGGTGCGAGTGAGAGCAGAAGCCACAGGTGAGCTCCACGTGAGGGCGTCTGCCAGCCTCAGGCCAGCAAAGGCTTCCCACTGGGAAAAGAAAGCAGCACAAACCAGGAAACAAAATGAAATATTCAAGCTGTCCACGTCGAAGACTGCAAAGGGAACAGGCAGGTCAGCTTTGTTAATCATTGCCAAGACAGACTTTACACACCTTCACCACTGATCATATGACAGAACGTCATCTGAGATAAGAAAACACCCATCCCAAGCAGTAAAATTTGAGAAGCCTCCTGCTTAGGCGTTCTGACTTCATCTTTTTGCCGTGGGTGAAGAGTCCCAGCGCTCCCCCGTTGTTGCTGGAGCTCAGCCCAGGCCAGCTGTTGTGTTGCTTTCCTGTTCCAAAGAGGAAGTGAGAAATTCCCCCCACATGTGCTCCTGCAGTTGGATACTCAGGTTTCACTCCTGATCAAGGAGCTGCCTGTAATGAGCTCTCTGTGGGGCTGGGAGAGGAGATTCCAGCTGTGCCAAGAGTTGTTTTGTTTTGTGCCAAAGGAGAAGGGGGAGAAGAAATCCTACAAAAAGCCAAAATGTTGATGGTGCGAAAATTTGTCTAAGGGTATTGCAACTGGGAAAAGCAAAAGAAAAGCAAAAGCAGAGGAAGGCACAAGGAAACAGGATGGGAAACTTTTGTCAGAAGTACTGCGCCTGTTTGGAGCCCTACATCCCTTGCTTATTCTCAGAGAGACACAGTGAGCAGCATGAGAAAAGTGGCCAAGTGTTTGTCAACTGTGCTGTGGTAAGGTGTGACTTCCAAGCAGAACAGAAAGATGAAGACAGTAAGATAAAAGAGAAACCTTTACCATCACTGCCTGGCCAGCATCTGGTGAATGTCTGCAGATATGTGGCACTCTTCAACTACGAGGCTCGCACTGAGGAGGACTTGAGCTTCCGAGCTGGGGATAAGCTTGAAGTGCTGGATGCGTCCCATGAGGGCTGGTGGTACGCTAGGCTCATCCTGCCGGCAGGGTCAGTCTGTCCTGGCCACAAGCTCCAGGGCTATATCCCCGCCAACTACATAGCTGCTGACCAGAGCATCGAAGCTGAGCCGTGAGTAACTCATATAACACACATTGTGGTCTTTTTCCTGTTAGAACAAATGGGTTTGGGGGAGGAGGTTACAGTCTTTTCACTTGCTGAGTAGTACTCTGCCCCATTCAAGCTCCAGTGGTCCTACCGGTGATAGTGCTAGTCAGCATGTACAAGGAAAAGAAACCGTGATCACAAGAAAATAAATTACAAAAGGTAGTGTTGAAGGTTTTGTTTTGGTTTAAATAATTTCCCTCTCTGATATGCCCTAATCACCTGTTTAAGAAGAATTTGGGAATATCAGGTTGGTTCATTATTTTTATTTGTATAACAGTAAATGTTTGTCAGATGCTTCCCAGAGAATGAAAAGGTATGACACCTGCCCCAAACAGTGTTCAGCCTAACAAGCTGCAATTAACCAGAGTTTCAGGAAGCTACCTTTACATTAACAGGCTACCCAGGGAAGTGGTGGAGTCACCATCCCTGAGGTGTTCAAAAAACGTGTAGATGTGGTACTTCAGGACATGGTTTAGTGGGCAGGGTGGTCCTGGGTTGATGGTTGGACTTGATGATCTTAGAGGTCTCTTCCAGTCTTAATGATTCTGTGATCTTATGAGTCTAAATCTTACAAATTATGAGTGACTAACAGATAATTTTTTTGTGTTTTCCTCTAAATTACTTGTTTCTTCTCTGGAGGCAAATCTCTACTCTCAGGACAAACTTAACTGGAATAAGTACTGCAAAGACCAAAAGAGTGGATCTAGCAACTGAGTGCAAATTGAATTTGTTAAAGTTTCACAGAGTTTAATTATGCAGCCTATGTTTTTCTGCCCCTTCAAAACATGTCCAATCTCATTTAATATACAGGACTTGAGGAGAAATCATCTCAAATTGGTTACGTGGCTCCCTAGTGAGGATGTGTGGTGTCCCAGACAGCCTGGAATACAGAGTTACTTATGTGTGTTGCAATCAGAAGCAGCATTTGCTGAAAAAGCTCTGACTGAAAAAGTTCCAGAGGTGTGTTTTGGCAAAACTTAAAAGTGCGGAAAGAGACAGCAGAAATGTCATTCGTTATTAATCTCAGAATTAATTTTGACTTTAGAGGGATGATGTTGCAGCTTTTCAGTTAAATCTCATTTGGACCTGAAAGTTTATCTCCAATCTGATCTTCTCACTCTACTGCCTAGTTCTGGGAAAACTGGCTCAGATATCATTCTGCCAGTCTCTTATCAGCTGTAGGATTTGTGCTAGAGGCATCTTAGGGTATCTGTAAGATTCTTCTCTAACCTGAAGACCTTAATTTCCGGAGTCTGACCAGCTGTTTCTATTTCTGTATTCAGGCAGAAACACCTTACAATGGTTATGTTCAAAAGAATTTCCAATTGCAGAAATTAATCTGCAGGAAAGGCTTTTTCTGAACCAGTGGAGAAATGGTGGCAGACTCTAATTCGACTTAACCTGGCCTTTGCTCCCTTTCAAGAACTAGTTTTATTACAAGCCATCTAAGATTTCTTCTTGCTGTTAATACTTTGAAAGTAATTTTGCTCAGTTATACAACAAAGTCTCAGTTCTTAGGGTCCCTCTTATCTTTCTATTTGATGCTGTAGTATCAAATACGAAGTTAACTTTGCCAAAGTGCATTTGTGCATAACCTCTGGGTTTTTTTCTTGTTACAGAATTGATTTTTTTTATTTTACTCTTTTTATAGACCTTTCTCCCTTTATGAAAAAGGACTTAAATTTTGAAAAGATCTTTCTTATTATTTAAAACAGTGGAAAGGAAGAAATGGAGAGCTTTTGACATCTCTCAGATGAAGTCATTTCTCCAAAATGTTTGACGAGTTTTTAGTTTCATACCAAAACTAATCTGGCTAAACATGTCTTTCCTCAGATTTCCTCCTAAGTCAGTTTGCTTTAGTAACCTTCAACAAAAGTAAGTATACAAGACTGCCTTTTGTCAGACCATACAGATATCCTCTCATATAACCACAGACTAACTCAGGTTGGAAAGGACCTCTGGAGGATATTTGATCCAGTCGTCCTAGCTCAAACACGGCCAAAATAAAATTAGACCCATTTTCTCAGGGCTATTTCCCATTAAGCTTATCACTGTGACAGTGAGGATTTTTTTTCCCTTGTATTGAATGGAATACTCCTTGCCACAATTTCCTCCAAGATTTCCCTTTCACCCACTCTCTACATTTCACACTTCTGTTGTCAAAGTGAAGTGAAGCAGGAAGAGCAACATTAATGATGATGTTTTATAGGACTAACACTTGTTTTCCTTAAAGTAAAAGAATGAAGGTGAAAAAAGTTATTTTAATAGATATTTAATTAAAACTCAGTGCTTTAATCATAGTCTCTGCCTGAACTTTAACTTCTTTCATCTTTCCATTTTTATTTTAATTAGCTCTCTCCTTTGGTGTTGACCAATTGCTCATGGCCATGATATAGACATTTATGGAAATAGGCAAAGTTTTCATTGTGTCCTTCCATCCTTGATACCAGTCCTTTATGGTCCCAGCACAGAACTGACAAAGAATGGAAGACTTACATTATCTATCACATGTTCACCTGCCAAAATGCATATATACCATGTGTCTGCAGTGTGTGTTTTATACTTTGCAATATTTGCCAGGCACAGTTGATCAGCAGTCTTTATGCTAGTTAAAGGCACATTCCCTGGCTTCGATGGGAATTTTAGCTTATTTCTGGACTGATCTCCATCTTATTCGATCATGACAAACTGTTTAAACTGTTCTGGGAAAGAGACTTGATTCGTGGTATGACTCTTTGGAAGCTTGGGAAGAAAACCAAACTAGCCATGTTCTTTATAATCTGTTCTGATGTCAACATGATTGTATATAAATTTTTTAAAACATTGACATTCATATGCATGTGTGGGTACTCCATAAGTTCACTTAAATAAAGCAATACAGGGGTGTGAAATACTCTATAAGTCATGGAATGACTTGAAGATTACAGGGCCACTATGTAAGTTTAGTCAATATGTGCTTGAAAGCTGCACGGAGAGCAGTCAAATTTCTTTTGCTAGTCATTTAACTTTTGCCTGTAGCCTTTAAGACTATTAACAACAAATTATATCTAGGCCATTTAAATCAACATTTTGATGTGGTCAGAATTATGTCTCTTATTATAGAGACAGAGGTCAAAATGTCCATCTGGATCTGTGTTGTCCATTTTGGCAGAAGATAATGCTAGGTAATTGCTTGTTCTTGGCAAGTGCTGCAGCAGACCATTTGTCTCCTCACTGAAGAATCTGTGACTTTTTTTTCAGGGAGAAAGGCTTTTTTGAACTTTTCCTTGGTAAGAAAGAGAAGAAAGTAAAGTAAGAAGGGAAGTGAGAAACCTTTCTTCCTTGTCCTCATTTAGATAACAGTTTTTCTTCCTGGAAGTCTCTTTGACTCTCTCCAGTATGGCTGAGGTAGTCCTGATAACGTGGATCAATAACTGGATGAACGGGAAGAAAGGATGTGCAATATCTCTAGCCTGTGGAAAACAAAAATTAAATGCTATTCATTAAAAAGGGCACTTTCATGTATCCTTGGCTATCAGAATGTTCAAGCAGAACTGATAAAGAATGAGTTTGCTTTACTGTGTTGCTTTCCTCTGACCAAAATTTATTGGTAGAAACTATGCTAAAATTGAAGAGAGACTTTGCTTATATTATATTTTGCTAATATATTTTTAAATATTTATATTCTATTATATAATATAGCTGACTTATACCAAAAAGTCAAACACTTCCTATTGGTGCATGATATCTCCTTAAAGAAAAGTTTCTCTTGCTTCCTTCCTTTGACTTGAGTGATCCCTTCCAGTGTGAATGACTCAGATGAAATCAGTAACATTGTGTGAATAGGTGAAAGGGAAAAAAACAGTAAAGCCATGGCTTGGGTTCTGCCTGCTGCAGCATTGCAGTCTAAATATCTACTGGATAAGATTAAATATGTCCAAGAAATGCACACCTGCTACCACAATGGCTGTTTTGGACAGACTGAGGAAACAAGACCCTTCATTTTCATATTTACCAGTAAAGCATCATCTCATTGCTGAGCTTTTCTAGCACCTGCAGTACTCCTTATAGTAACAACAACCTGTCAGGGTGGAGGGGTTGTGAAGGGATTGCGTGTAGTGTCCCTGGAGATGGGTGTGTGCTACTGGCCCTAGCTGGTGTAAGTGGGACAAGGTGACAGGGAGTGGAAGCATTTGTCTGGTAAACTGTGTAGTCACACAATGAACTTTCACTGCATGACAAAATAAATCTGTAACTACAAAAATGTTACTTTACTCAATATCTGACCAAAAGCAGATGCAGACTACGCTAATGGTAAATTAGCAACTGTAAGAACACTTGGTGCTTTTCTTCTCTCTGCATCACAGGTAGCAGTCAAAATCACAAACTGGACAGATCTTTCATTTCTAAGGAAGTTTGAGTGAGGTCGTATCTGCTGCATCCCATCACTTTGGAATGCTCTTCTTTCTGGGTTTAGACACATAACCTTTAGAAAAAGGAAAGTGAAAAATACAGTTGGAGACCCAGTCACATAATTTTGCTTGTCTGTCAAAGGATGATCAGAAAGAGCAATTTGACTAACACCAAAATCTGGATTAAAAGATATAAATTTCCTCATCAAAGAGTGTGACCTTTCTGTCTCTGTGCTCTTTCTGTGCCTGTTATGCTGCACTATAAACAGGGACCATAGTAACGCATTCACCTGCCCTTATTTTATTACTGCCAGTTGTTTTAACTAAACAAAAAAGTATTATAGAGCAAATTGTTATGGACAACAAATACAGCCCAGCTGTACAGTTAATTTTAATGAATCAAAAATAAAGTAAATAAAACCACTGTTGGAGTGACATAAATTCATTTTTCTAGAGGAAAGATAGGGTGTACTTAAGAGGGCTTTCTCGTGCCATCCTGATGGACCTCTTTGCAGTTTATTGAAAGTCAAAGTTATTCCATATGTTCATCCCAGCATTACTGAAGCAAGACTGCTGTGCTGAGGGAAGTAAATCCACACAGATTCCTAGTAGATTATGTCTAAAAAGATCACAGCAAATACTTTTAACTTTTGCCAGTTTCAGAAACATTCTTTTTTTCAGAGAGATTTCTTATGTAGGTATTTCCCAGCTGGTGGAAACCAAGCCCCAGACCTAATCAATGAAACCTCACCAGTCATTTTCACAATGAGCTTTTTAAACAACCCTTTGAAAGCAGAAGTGATTTGTAGGTTATTTTTGTCAATCTCCATAATTCCTTCACCTTCTGTGCCCTGACTCAGCTTTAACTGTTTCATACATTGACTGAATCTGAGTTACTATACATGAACAATAAAGTGTTCCCTGAGCTGTCCTGTTTCAGGCTTCCTGCAAAGTCAGGCTTCTGGGGTTTCTTTGGTTCATGTGGATCATTTTTCAAAGCAGTATTTAGAGCCAAAATGTCTAGAGGCTCTTTTAAAGGTGAAACTTCAGATTCTGCTGAAGACCTCAGAAATCTGAATGCAATCCGCTGTGGTTTCAGTGTGCTGCCTCTCTCCTGCTCTCCTAATTCCTGTCTCTTACAGTACAAACTCCTGAGGACACCACCAGAATCAGCAGTAACCTTTGTACCAAAATGAACTTGTAAAAACTGTTCATAGCTAAATGAAGTAGTAGGTGGTTGTTTTCACGTTCTTTGAACCTGTCACATTAAGTACGAAAACTATTCTCATGTAGTTTCTGGTTGAAAAGGTTTCTTTATCACTAAAATAGTGGTTTTATTATAAACAACTGAAATTCTGTCTACAGACATATAAAATTCAGTCTTTTCTTTCAGTGAATGTACTTTTTGTATGTACTTGGTTATACTTTATGTACGTGTTTTGAGTGTGAATGTGTGCATACACACACACACAGAATGATTAGATGACTGATACTTTTGTGACCATGTAAAACAGCCCCCTGGGACTGGGTGTGTGTTGCAAAGCCAGAATCATGCTTTTGATGTTTTTTAACCTTGTGTTGGTAGCATCTGAAGTACCCAAAGTTTGAAACTCAAGAGAGTGCCTCTCTTGAATTTGATTGATTGAACACTAGAAAAAGACCATGAGTTTAATCGCTGAACTTCTTCAGTCATGGTTGAGCATTCTAGTGCTGTCTTCAACCATGTCTCAATCTTCATTTCTGCTCATTTCTTAAATATGCAAAGATACACTGAACACAAAAGGCTATGGTTTACAGAACTGTGAAATATCAGATTCTGTCAAGTGCCAGCGGTCTTTGCACATCCATGTGTATACCCATGTCTAGAAAATGTGTGTCTTTGCTCAGAAGGGTGGAAGGAATTATGGCATAGTCCAATTTAGGTCACCTATTTTCTGGCAATGTGCTTTTATAGATACACAAGATTATCTATTGAGACTCTGAGAGATGAAGGCTTTTCTTCCTACCTCGTCTTTATTTGAAATTAGTGTGTTATACCTTATGATCATTATATAATAGATTCTGTTACCCTGTTGTGAAAGATTTGACAATTAATTATGTGAAGATGAGAAACAATATCCTTAAAACCTGAAAACTTAGCCAGTTAGTTTTTCTTACAGCACTGTGAAACCCAGATGACCTTTACAGTGCCTTCTAGAAAAACAAAGACCATACACTGATTAGAATAACTGAATAGTCCTGTTTGGCATCCTTTTAATTCAGACTCAGTAGGAATAAGCATTGTGAGTGCTAGCCTGGATCACTTTGTTTTGAGCAATGTTGTAGGCAAAAACATTTCCCAGGTATTGTACAATGGTTGCTGTTTCCTCAGTAGATGCCTTTGATGGCTATCCCTGCAGCACAATACAGAGCTGTGCAGCACTGAGAGATCTCTGAGCAGGTTTAGAAGTGAAAAATAGTAACCAGCAGTTCAGACAGGCTAAGAAGTCCTAAAGCTGGGCTGATTTTAAACAAACTAGGTCAAGTATCTCTGTGAAGAATTATTTTGTAACATGTGAAAAGCACTGTCGGTTATAGAAGTCTTTAGGGCTTGCTTTGTGTAGGATCAAATCTGTACTGAAGAGATTAAGTCACAAAAACATAAGAGATACCCTACGAGGTCAAACCGGTGGGCCCTCTAGCCCCGTTATTCTGTTTCAGAAAGGATTTTATGAAAAGTGCACAAGCCTGTCCACTTTCTTTGATCTCTTCCCTTTGTACTTCACCAGAGACTGGAACTGTTGTATAAGCAATGTCAGAGGGTACATCACTGCCGTGTCTAATCATGGACCTATTGTCAAGTCTGTTTAGCAACAGCATAGGTGTTGACACTGCACAATTCTTTATTTCTCTCTGTAGGCAAAGACCAAGCTATTAGGAAAAAAAAAACCAAACCAAGCCACAAAACCCCCATTTATCTCTGCAGAAAGCTTTATATTCCTAAACAAGTGTTTGGCTTTTTTTTTTTCCTGAATTGGTGATTGCTTAGTCAGGAGTGACTAAAAAAACCCCACACTCCAAAGAAATAAGCACAAAAGGTAGTGCTGCACAGGTCCCTGTAAAATTCTTGGACTGGTCCTTTACAGGCCATGCCTGTCTGCCCCATCTACCCTAAAACACTCGAGTCAGCCTGGGTTGCAGACCTCAGTGACTTCACCCTCACAGATTTACTACCAGAGATGCAGAATTAAACCTAGGATTTGTCCTATTACTATCTTACGGACCCTTCTTTCATTAGAACTTTAAAAAGAAGGGATTAAACTTCTTATTTAAGTTTATTCTTCATGGGAGTTTTCTTAAATGTTGACATTCATAATAGCACAGGAAAACCATAAAAGTTACAAGAAATTGGAATGGAAATCTACATCTTTTCAGTTTTCAATTCTCCAGGCTTGGTTAGAATTTACCTGGAAATAGCTTTTCAGATGATCAAACAAAATATTGAACATGAACGCATTCCTTTGCTTTATCACTTAAACCAGATAGAAATACATACAATTTTCCTTGCTAGTACGCTAATCTTAATCAATGAAAACTGGAAAAACAAAACAGTGAATTAAATAATAACTGACGGTTCCAGAAAGGTTTGCTCTAATTGACATTGTCATTACTTCTGTGCAGACTACTCTATAATCTATAATATTTTACAATATCAATTTATCTGCAGTATAATTGGTAAACTTTTTCCCTTGGCTTTCTCTCACTAAAGCAGATAGTTTCCTGAAGCTAGTTTCCTGAAAAAATAATAACATCTTTATGTATTTATAGTACAAATGATTTGTAGCACACCTTTTCAAACATCACTGCGAAAGAGTAAAAAAACCCCTTAGACTCACATGTGGGAATGAATATATACCATGAATTTCAGAAATTATGAGGCCCCACAAAACTCAGTCTTCCTTTTGCAACTGTTGATCTCTTCGGTGAGTGGAAGTCTCATAAGGGTATATGGAAGGAGTCTCTGCTTCTCTAAGGTTATGTGGTGAAGGAAGCCATACACAAGAACATGCAGATGCAAACCTGAGGGACATGTGAGGAGGGAGGTGGTGATGAGGACAAGCCTGCTCAGTTGCAGTTACTGATGGGGGTAAGGGGAGTATGGGAATGTTTAATTTTCAGCAAGATTATCTGACTGAGGACCTTACCAGTATGGAAAGGGAGGGTGACAAACACACAGAGACACCAAACCTGACTGATTAATGTTAACAAAGACAATAATCAGAAATAAACCCAGTCCGTTGTACTAATTGATGGGCTACCAAGAAACAGCAGGCAAACCTGGACTTTGCAAGTGCTAAGGATGCAAATCTGGGGGTCCAGGATGTTGGAGGAGGTTCTGGGAGACTCTGCCAACTGATTAGGCAATGTTTAGGGAAAGGAGATCAGGGAGAAATAAAGGGCTGGGTAGACAGAAAGGGGTATAAAAGTGACTGCATGTGTGACTGCTGCAAGGACTAAGTGCCAGCTACTGGGGGGACTGATGTGACTGGGTATGGGGCCACGTGCTGGAGTGGGTGAAGGTCTTGGCCACCTGCCACTAGGTTATGTCTTGAAACCAGCTGCTGGGGGGACCAGCATGCATGAGGAGAGTGTGGGTAAGGGGTGCTGGGATCAGGGCAGAGTCTGCCAGCCAAAGAGGAGGAGGAGAGGACTGTGCTTGTGTTTCTCCTGAGCCCTGTCCATGAGTGCAGCTGAAGGCAGTCTGTGGCAGACTGTGTGGCCACATGTGTCTATGGGCCTCTGAGACACAGGTGCTCAGCTTCACCACTGGTTGAAACTGAAAACAGGAAAGCAGCAGCCATATCCCTCAGCCTCCACAGAGACCCCAGGTCAGGAGATTTCTTGGGCCGCAGTGGCTGGAGGAGGTGGCTGCTCCTAACACCCCTTTGCAACGTCCTTTATGCCAATGTTCTTTACTCCTACTTCAAAAAAAAAGAGTCTCGTCTTTCTGTTCATTTTATTGCTTGATTTTCCAAAGCCCCGACAGATTTATGAATGTTTGGAAGTGTGTATATATTAGCCACTGACATGGATGAACCAGTATAACTTTTATCCATAAAAAGTCACCTGATGTTTTTTTGCTGTTCCAGAATGACAACTTGGTTAGCTTGAAAAGAGAATTATTGGTTTTCTGAATACTTGCAAGGAAAGGAAAGAGAAAATGAGATCTTGTTCTTCTTAGAGAGCTAAAATGTTTGAAAAATCACCTGGAGACTTCCTTTGAGGCTAACATACCTTTCTGACACAGTGTTGTGATCTTACAAAATAAACCATGTTTGTGGGACTTGGGTTGATAATATATCCAGATTTCATACTGGTATGGAGTAGAGTGTGCTCTAGGAAAAATTTCTTCACTGAAAGGGTTGTCAAGCTTTGGAACAGGCTGCCCAGGGAAGTGGTTGAGTCACCACCCCTGGAGGTATTTAAAAGACATGTAGATGTGGTGCTTGGGGAAATGGTTTAATAGTGGAGCTGGCAGTGTTAGGTTCACAGTTGGAATTGATAGTATTGGGTATCTTTTCCAACCTAAATGATTCTATGACTCTAGCTTTACTTCTGGAAGTCAGAGGCATCTTTAATGTGTCACCCTTCCCATCTGAAAAGGTTACCCTGAAGACTGGGAGACCATTTGGTTAAGAAATTAGTCCTTAGGTGAAAGAACCATTCTGTCATGTCTTGGGTTCACCCAAGGCATTGTTCCTTTCCAGCACCCCTGGGGATAGGGTGACCTGGTTGTTCTCCACTGAAAATTGACCTGACAGAGGGCATGTCTACTAAGACTGCTGGCAATAGACTGAGGAGGTACGTACCCAAGTGAACGTGCAAGAGAGAGCTCTGCACAAAATGGATGGAGAGATCTGCTCTGCCACCAGTGTCCTGTGCAGCCAAGGGGACTTTTTCCTCCCAAGGTTTCTGTATTACTCCTGTGCTGAGGTGAGTTTCTCCATGAGAAAATAAAATAATTTCTCAGGAATGATTTTCTCAAGAAAATCAATTGAGTGCTTCTGGAAGCTGTAATGGTTTAAGTGAATGTATGATTGAACATTTTCTTGTCCTTTTGAGTTTCCCTTAATGTAAAATCAATTGATGTTATTAGTGTTCTCTGTACCATGTTACCATTAAGGCTACCTCAAGTTTTCAACTTTGTTTCTCAGTTGTTATGAATAGCAGAGTTATTGCTCCTTTTTGAGTATATTATGGCAGTATATCTGTACTTTTTTCATGTAGATGTTAACAAATGCATACAGGTACTAGTATTGCTGCAAGATTTTAAAATGCTATTTGGAAGACTCTATGCAGCAGAAACAGGATCTGAGGAACACATTCTTAGCCTTTTTAAAAAGAGGTGATTATATGGCTATATTTCACACCCAGTGTTCCAAAGCAGTGCTCATTAAAGCCAATGGTAGCCTTTCATTGACTCCAAAGACAAGTTGTTTTAGAACAAGTTTTCAATTCAATGAAGTCCTTATCCGGGTACAAAACCACTGGGAGCAAACTTTGATGATTGATTTTATACTCTTATGTTGGAGAAATACCAGGGACTTGAACTAAAAAATCACAGAAAAAGTAATATAATATTGCTTTTGTCTATCCATTTTTTTTTCTCATATAGAAGAGCTTCAGAGCAGATTAAATAATGCAGCATGCAGATGACCAATATTGTGGAGAATGAATGGAAATGTTGAAATTAATTATGCAATAGTGAAGTGAGAGCTCACAGGATGAGATTTATTCATGGAGATTTCCTCAAATTAACTCTATCAGATTGTGATTTAGTTGCTGGTTTGTTATCTTCTGTTCCTATTGTGAAGTGAAACTAGTAATGGGTGAGCTATGGTAATTTACAGAGCTCATGCAGTTGGCCTTGTAATACTATCCCTACAGGAGAAATAGTCACTTCCTAGTCATAGCCAAAGGTGCAATGGTTTGTCATCCTGAAGCAGACTCAGAGCAAATTCATTTCCATGTTTGCAACACAGTCAACTGCTATTATCAACTATTGAAAAATTAATGTAGTATTATGCTTAATCCCTTACAACAGAATCACACGACAGTACAGTTATGGCCTACTGAAGTACTTATTAAAAAGGTTTGCACACAACCTGTCATAGATTTTTTTTAGACTAATGACCAAGTAAAGTTTTTGTTTATGTTTATAAGACAGTAAATTTGTTGTAGACTCTAGGAGGAAATGCCTCCCTCTGTGGTGATTTTTACCACACTTACTCATTGTTGAATGTTACCTTATCCAAACAATCCCATGCAGTTACTTACTGTAAAAGTTCCTAAAGCCCTGACAGGCCCTTTCTTTGGGACGCAGCTTATTATTTCTAACAAAAACAATGGAGTAACACAAAACAAAGCTATTTCTTACACCAAAATAGACTATAGAGGCTCGGAGTAGTTTTTAACACATCTGCTGCCCTCTTCTCCCATGAACTAATAATCTGCAATTTCCTGGGCTCCTCCAGTCATTCATTAGTGCAGCCTGGGGCCTCTTTTGGGTGTCAGGTGTACACAAGGTCCATCTGCCTGGGTAGACAGGTGTTTCACACGTTTCCTCTGGCGACATTGTAGTCATTTGGCTCATGTACAGTAAACTACTGTTCAGTGCTAAAGTCAGGTTTTCAGTAAGTAGTAAAATTAAAACCATTTTTTTAAGGTAAGGGTGGTGAATCTAGTCCTTGAGTCCAATAGTATAAAGCTTTTTTTTTTCCCCTAGAAATAATATGCAATCCCCTATTTTTGTAAAAATAAATGGTAGCAAAGATTTTGCTTACTTTCGATGGTAACTCATGTATGTTCAGTCCCGAAAGGAATACCTCAGTTGGAGCAGTGGTACACCCTACAAATTACTGTAAGCAATTATGCACATTGTATAGTCCAGCAAAATAATGACTACAGTGTGTTAGATAAATATGTTTAAATTACCTCATTTTAACTAAAGATCCCCTGGTTTGTGGATGAATGGTTTGTGAGCACTTGGGTCCTTGTGCTCATGTTCATGACCAAGCAAGTATGAAAAGAGAAAAAGAAAAAATGGTTTATCCTAGGAGAAGAGCAGGTGTTGGTTGATAAGAAGCTCAACATGAGACAGCAATGTGCACCTGCAGCCCAGAAAGCCAACTCTATCCTAGGCTACATCAGAAGATGTGTGGCCAGCAGGTCAAGGGAGGTGATTCTCCCCTTCTACTCTACTCTTATGCGACCTTACCTGGAGTACTGCGTCCAGCCCTGGAACTCTCAATACAAGAAGGACATGGACCTGTTGGAGTGGGTCCAGAGGAGGTCCATGAAGATGATCAGAGGGCTGTAGCACCTCTCCTACAAAGACAGGCTGAGAGAATTGGGGCTGTTCAGTCTGGAGAAGAGAGGGCTCCAGGGAGAACTTATAACAGCCTTCCAGTACCTGAAGGGGGCCTAAAGGAGGGACAATGGTTTCAAACGGAAAGAGGGTAGATTTTGATTAGATAGGAGAAAGAAATTCTTTACTGTTGGGGTGGTGAGACACTGGAACTGGTTGCCCAGAGAAGTTGTGGATGGCCCTTCCCTGGAAGTGTTCAAAGCCAGTTTGGACAGGGCTTTGAGCAGCCTGGTCTGGTGGGAGGTGTCCCTGCCCATGTCTAGATGATCTTTGAAGGTCCTTTCCAGCCCAAACCATTCTATGATTCTAAGATTCTAAGAAGGAAACAGTGATGTTTCTCCTGTTATTCATTTGGTTTTATTTTTGCAAAAAAAGAGGAATCCTTTATTTTAGTTTTATACCAAATAAAAATATTTAACATGGCCTGAAACAACATGAAGGGTATAATTTGATGGTGTCTTGTCTTCAGATAACTTAGTCCTTTCTGAACCAAATTAAAATAAAAAATCCTTACACTTTGATGTAAACTCTATTTGAAAACAGAAATTAAAAAAACCTTTAAATTTGAAAATTTTTCAAATTAAGTACCCTCACAAATTAAGCTATAATATTTTACTTAGAAAATATACAAATAAGTACAGCTTCATTTTTCCCCTTTTTTTGTTCTATGTCTCTTCAGTTCTCATCTCTTTTATTCTGCTATCTCACCAATACAACTCTCAAAAGTTTAACATAAATTTAGTATTTATGGAAAAACACCAACCAGTCAGCTATAATCTGTTGACAACAAAAACCAAGAGCAAAATGGAATATGCTGTTTTCCAAAACTGTGTATTTCTCACTGTAATGGTTGTTTAGAAAAAATCACACTGTTGATCTCAAAATACAGAAAATACAGTGAAATTTACAGTATGTTGCTACCAACAGTCACTTTCAAACATACAGGCAGACTTCTATATAGATACATACCATACACTAGTGCTGCTCTGTCATTTTGGTAGATCTCTGCCTCTTACCTAGTGTAGAAATGAGCCTTTATTTTTTCATAGCTATTCACATATTCCGTGTTTTACCCCGTGGAAAGAAAAGCAGACTTTTCCACCCATTGTCATTGTGAAAAGACTCAGAAGCTCCAGATCCCACACACAATGCATGTTGATAGTCTTCATTTTAGTCTGTGATAAGTTACTCAGCAACAAGGATCCAGGCAATATACATGACTCAGATCTTTACGCGTGAAGCAAATTCACTGTGGTTGCGAAAGGTTAAGTGTGCTGCCCTACATAACCACCCCTGAAAACCTGAAATTCTAGTTTCACTTGGAGGAAACTACTCTCTGATTATGGTAAATAAGTAATCAGAACTGAGCTGTGTCACTGTATATGTACATTTAAAGTGGTTTTTTTATTTCAAGTATTGTCTGAGTCAGGTACTTCCTGCAGTGTGCTAAGATTTTAACTGATTTACTTAAACAGATACAGAAGGCTGTTGTTACCTAAACACTTTTAAAAAATACTTTGTCTGATGCACTTGTTGCTGATGGTACTTTGGTAAATAAGGTTTAAACCAGTACATTTAGTGGTGACCTCTAGTCAATAAATACATGATGAAAATGCAAGTTAAAGTGTTCTCTTGGCCAATACAAACATGAGTGAAGTGATGAGGTAAGAAAGGGAAAGGGGAAAGATCTGCAGAGAGCAATCCTTACAGTGAGAGTTAGTCTGTGAAATTGCTTCAAGAGATATTCTGGGAAACTGTTTCCCCAAGTAGGGCTGAAGTCGCTGCCAAAGACACGTGCCCTCTGGGAGCAGAATAAGCTGGAAACCAGCATCTGCTGAGCAGGTGCAGCAGCTTTGCCTTTGGGCAATAAATACAGTCTTCAGTTTTGTCTTGTCTTTATTTCCTCTTCATCATTGACTCTTAGCGCTGACTTTCTGCCTTCTCTCCCTCCATAATATTCTATGGTCCTCTCTGCTTTGAATTTTTACTGTCCTGTTCTCTCCCTCCTTCCTGCAGTGTCCTATGCATTCCTTTGTCATTAGCTTCAAGTTCCTTCATTTTCAATTTTGCTTTTCTCCCATGCAGCCTTCAGTATCTGATAATAAATGACAATGAGAGATAGACAATATTAAAAACAATCCCAGGCAAAGCTGTAGAAGGAAGTAAGGAAGAAGGGCTCTGTTTCCAAAGGACCTGAAACCCAACCTTAGGTTTTCCATCCTTTGCACAGTGAAAGTCTGCAAGCCCTAGAGTAACCCTGAACCTTTCACTATGTAGATTCTTGTGCAGTATCTGGGAAGGCTTGTGTTTTTGAAAACACTCACAGAAGGAATCTTTTTGTAAATGTTCATCTTCGTGGTTTAGCCTGTCTACAGATTTTTCTGTTTCTTTTTTCTTCCTCCCCCCCAACACTGTCATTGTGTTCACTGTAGACTATAAAGGAAAAATTGAACAAGCCAGTGCTCAACTCCCATGCTCTCCTTCATACACGCAGTTCATCATTTGTAAAGCACATCTGTTTCTTAACTATGTTATATCTGGAAGGCTTTCATCTTTGCGGTGATATTTCCTAATTTCTTGAAATGTCACCTCTTAGAAAAATGTTATTACTTCATTACTCTTAGAATTAAGGCAGCCTAGTATTTTCTATCAGAAGAGCTTGTTTAGTTGCTTATAATTTTTCCTGGCTTTACCTGATTGGATGTGAATTTTCCAGGGTTGATGCACAGGC
>NW_010193208.1:31626-42963 GCF_000695765.1 Mesitornis unicolor
GCAAAAAAATGTGGCTCAGAACAATATGAGAAAACCTTTGCTCATGTACTTTGGAGGAAGGGCTTGCTATTTGGTAGGGAACATTGCCATATTAAAAGTGTGTGCTTTTTTGCTATCTAAGAAAACTTTACTTCAAACTAACCAAGCCTTTGAAAACAAAATTTCACTTTATGTGTGATAACTGAACAGATTCATTAGAATTTGAGAGCTGCATTCTGTATTTTTGATATTTTGGGAACACCCAGCAAGTGCTGGGGCCTTCCTCTCAGTGCAGGGAGGACGTGCTGGTGGCGCCCTTGGTAAACTTCTGTCCCTGCTTCTGCACTCATGTTTACCCACAGCAGACTGCAAACCTGGCATGGATCAAAAGCTGGCTCAGCAGCCTTCTTTGTCTGGCACGCATGACAGCAGCGAAGAGTGGCGCACGCGAGCCTGTTCAGGATTCATGTGCTGAGTAAGGGCAGTGGTCACAGGATGGTCATGTGATGAAAGCAGTTGAATAAGACTCTGGAGGATCTCTCTGACTCTCTGTGTCTCTTCAGCTTTCCATGCATCTCTCCTTGTCTTCTGTGACACTGAAGTTAGCAGCTATTACTCGCTGAATAAACTACTACATATTCTATGATGCTAAATTCCCTGAAAGGTAGGCCCTAGGCATTTCAATTGGACATCCAAAATTAGTAGAAAATGCTTAAAATAATGCCTTATTGCCTTAGTCCCTTTCTGTGATGTTTCTCCATTGTAAAAAATATCTTATAAGAGGTGCCACAAAAAGAAATTAATGAATGTTCATATAGCATTCGGATATTATAGTCATGAACGCTGTAATAGAGGCTGCTACGAAATTAGCCATTCATGTAATTTTATAACTTGTATTGAGAGCAGAGACTAAACAATGTATGGTAAATAAACTCTATCTACTGAATGACAAAACAAAATAGAATGTAACTATTCAGTAAGCAGCATTTGTATTAACAGTGTAGGAAGCGTTAGATGTAGCTGTGTAATTAAAGATGGTATCATACAGGATTTTCCTGAAAATGGCTGAGTGGATGTCATAAAAGCAATATTAATATTGCTGTCTCCTATCTTTGGGGTTCTTGGCTTTGCAGCTTCGGCTTTCTATGACTGTAGATTTTGAGGCATTTAAAATGTAAAGTTTATATACTGTTGAAGTTTTTCTTTATTTGTTTTAGCTATTGCACAAGCTTTCTGCATTCCAGACAAAACTGAGATATATTTGGTTTCCATATATACAGTATCTGTTTTGCTTTGTTGTCACACAAGTCTTTTGCTCTAATAGCAGTAATTCTTTGCTCTAGGAAATCTGTTATTCTCCTCACAGCCTAGCACTACAGACACAGTTAACACAATCCAGTCAATCTACTGGAGGGCCAGCCAACATGTTTGTCATCATAGTTTTTTTGGTAATGGAGAGTTCTGATCAGGAACCACAGGAATCACAACAAACCTTCACAGCTGCTGAGATTTAGCAGTGTCATGAGATTTACGCTAACATGAGAGGGTAAATCCCAGTTGCAAGCACTTACAGAAAATGAGAAGTTAGGTGCTCTCATGCCACAAAGTGCTGATCCAGGATAAGATCATGATGTCCATTTTAACATGCTCAGTGTTTTTGAAAATAAATTTAATGTGACTGATTTCCTGCTACTTCTTATTTTATGCCTCCATGCTCTTTGAATGACCTTGCCATGTAGTCCTTCTGAGCAATTTTTCTCCCCTTTCTTCCCTCCTCATTCCTATTGTAATGATCACAGTTTCTATATGCTGACTCAGCTCTCAGGATTTTCCCTTTTATTTAAGCATTCACAAAATTCGGAGTATGTCACAGACATCTGCCTTTAGCCTTATCTTACCTCCAGTGTCCTGCAACTTGAATGAGAAACTGAAATAATCCCCCCTCATGCCAGCTACAGCTAGTTATTAAAGCAAATTCAGTCAATTCACATATGAAATTGTGGAGCTAATTCTGATTTTGCTCCCATACATACTAAATCTAAGTAAAGGCATGGCCTTTACTGGCCCGTGACTGGGGGACTTTGGCTAAGGCTCAGCCCACACCTTGCATTAGAGCTAGGAGTTAGTGTGTTAGGAAATTAGGAGAGACCAAGCATAAAACTCCAGTGTAAGAGGGGAGCAGCGGCTGTAAAAGGGCTGCTCAATAAATGGTAGGTTGTCAAAAAAAATGTTTCCCCTTTGAGCTTTTTCATCTGGAATATGGCTGGGAACCTTTTTGTTTGGGTTTAACTCTGGGTATTGGATAGAGTTCATTTCAGGAAAGAAAAAGATCCTGTAGTTCGAAGATTAGTTGAGATCCTCTGTTAAGTCTTCAATTGCTACTTTGAATTAATGCATTGCACTGATGACAATGACATGATCAGAAGGGGATATTACATGAATGGGAGGGAACAGAAGGGAAGAAAATCCATTTTACATATTATTTATTGGATAAGGGTATTTGTGGTTTGGTTTTTTGTCTCTGTGTGTGTGAATTTTTTGGGTTTTTTTGTTTTTTTTTCTGCTGAGGTTTTGTTTTCTTCTAGGCATGTTGCCTGGCATTGGAAACTTTGACAGTGGTATAGCATTGCAGAACTTTGCCTCCCTATTTTATTTGCTTTAATGATTCTGTCAGCGACTATGTGGCATGCAAAACCCTTGGCCCATGTTAGACTTCCTCTCTTCCATGTTCCTGCCATATCTTCCTGCTTACAAACAAAAAAGTGCAGAAGTAGAAGAACTATTTTTATTTTGGTGAATTTTTATGTAGTAAAGCACAGGGAGACACAAAGCAGAGCCAGGTAAATGGAGCTTTGACATTTAGACAGAGGTCAGCAGTGCATTACAGCCTGGAGGACAGAGGGTTTCTGACCAAAGATGATGATGAAGCCAAGGAACACCATCAACTTCTGTTGAATTCATGGCTCCATTTTGATTCAAACTGGACTGAATGTGGAGGCAGGGGTGAGCATAGGTGACATGACCTCTGTTTCTTAAAACATTTGCACTTCAAGAGTAACCATCAGCATTCACCTTGATGAAGATATATCTTTTCCTTTGCTGGAAGAAAAGGATTATAGGATAGGAGTACGGGTCTAATCAACAGTACTGTCACAGTCAGGAAACATCACCTGACAAAGCCTGCTATGATACATGTGTCCATCAGCTGTTGATCCTGTGGTCAAAAACCTGCCAGTGGAATAGATGGCCAATAAGATGGGATTGCTACACTTTGAATGGCCTCAACAGACCTCAGTGGTACTCTAGCATTGGGCATCATCTGCACCAAGTAAGGGCTCTGTTTGTTATGGACCTATATGAAGTTCATCTATCTTTTCTGTCCCCAGAGTCCTCCTATATATGATGGCCAGAAGTGACCTGGAAGTAGCCTGGAATTTTTAATGAAGGGATTCCTGAAAGCTATGAATGATGGTGGAAACAAGGGATTTTGAGAAAGCTGCTAGAAACAATTTAAAAAAACCCAACAAAACAAACTAGTATCCTACACTGAAAAGAGAAAATATAGCATACTGCAGTCAAAGTACTAGTTAAGTAGCTTGGGCAATGGATGGTGCTTGGTGTCTTAGTCCTGTTTTTCCAATTGTTCTGTTTCAAAACATCCATCTAACTCTGAGCTATAAAAACCAAATAGATTTATTAACGATTGGGTGGTTTCTTGGTCTGACCTTCCTATCCCACAGAATACCTCTTGGTGAGCAATTACTTTGATTCATTATTACTCTTTAGAGTACTTTTTCCTCTAACATATATACTTTTGGATCAAGTAAAATATTAAGCCTTTTGAGGCTAGAAATTGAAATAAGCCCTTCACGCTTTTTAAAAAGAATGTAAACTTCCATTTATAATGAAAATAGAACTTTAAATTTGGATGTGCTTTTTTAAAAAAAAAGATGAATAAAAACTTAAATTATTTGCTTTGAGGTTAAGTGGTTTTTTTTTCACAACCAGTATTGCTTTTGGTACTGTATTATTATTATTGCAAACCCAATGACTTTGAACTAAGAATCCCACATTCAAATGCTTAATAGTAATCTTCATTATATCTTTTCTGAAACATTTGAATCAGATCATATAAAATCAGGCAAATGAAGTAATATACAATATGTGTCCACTTTTCACTCTCCATAATAATTGCTTCATTTAGACTTACCTTCTCAAATACTGTTGTAATTATCTTCTTTTGCAAGTCAGGATCCTCCTGACTGGTAAGTTTATCTGGAGTCAGAACTTACATATTACGTATCCTTCATATAATCTTTAATGGCAAATTCATGTTGATTTAAATGAAGTTTTTCCAACCTAAGAAAAATAAAGATATCATTGAAATACTTTGAAGTCAAAGGAATAGGTACGTATGCCTAAATACAGTATGGACGTATATATATTTTTTTCAAAATCATATTCTGTGTTGTAGACATGATCTTACATACACAAGTGTAATACTGTTTTAAATTGTATTTCCCAAAAAAACCCAACAATTTCCTTTTGTTGCATATATTGTATTATTACTCATGTTTTCAGCTTTAGCAATATGAGCCTCTAGCAGCGTATGTACAAATACTGGGTCATATAAAGAGTATATTTTAACTTTCGGAAACACAAAATTCAACCTTGCTAATTGGAAGCTCTTTTGGCTTTGGTACAAAATTAAATCCTTTTGAGAGGATGCCATCCTCCTAACCCATAACAAAAGGAGACACAAAATTAAACACCTTTTCTGATACACCTTCATGAAAATTGGTCACTTTGGACATAACTAAGCTATACTCAGAGCAGTTATATTTAGAAATTTCAGAAGGGTTCTAATTCACTTTTTAGGGTGGACAAGTTTTCTTTGGGACTTGAATAGAGTTGAACTTGTACTCTGTCCTCTAATTAGCTTGATGAGAACCTCAGTCGAGCATTTATTGATTACTTAGGTTTCTACAGTTCAATTAATGAATTACTTTAATTAATTAGTTGAAATAATTAAAATGTTTTACTAAATAAAACTATTACTAACACATTCCAGCTTTCTAATGTGATTCCTTTCCTTGCCAAATATGTATCAAGGCCTATTTTATCCAAATCATCTTCAAGTCAGAGGACAGGAATGCAGTCCAAAATATCTAGATTTCATTTTCATTTGTTAACAAGGCAAATTCAGCGTAGGTTAGCGCTGTCTGTATTTGCCTCTTTTTATTTCCTCTTTATTAATACAAAGCCATTTTTCATTCCTCATGCTTGCTCAGCCAAGGTGTCACCCACTGTTCTCATTTATTTCCCTCATTCTTTGTGGCGATTATAAGCCTTACAGATACTAAAGTAGTATGTTGGTGACTCCTTCTGTGCTTTTCACTAGTAATTGGCAAATCAAACAGCTGAACAGGCAACTTACTTGTGGCGTGATATGTTGATTTATCTTAAAAGTTTGCATAATAGGTTTAGCTATGATTAATTTTAAAGGAGTTCTCCTATGAGTATTTGGCACATTTCTCATAGCCATTTATCACCATTTGCTTCAAATAAGAGGTGGAGCTAATCTTGGAAAGTGGTTTGTATGTTTGTTGGATGGGAGCTGGATGCTGCCCTAGTTGAAAATGCTGACTCATCTCAGTCTTATTTCCATTTAATTTACACAAAGCAGCAAAAGAGCTAAATAGTACCTTCAGAGAAGCAAACTAAAGCTATTGCTTGAATACGTACTTGTAAACTACAGGGTCTAGTGAGAGAGAAAAAATAATTTTCAAAGGCATAGATAGGAGTAAATTGTTACAGGATAGAAATGTTGTTTGCAGTGACTTGAAGGACATACTGGTTTTGTTTGTCTAATAGCAGCAGAGCTGAAGAATTGCCAGTAACTCATATGAGATATGGATGTGTCAGTGGAATGGGGAAGGCTGCAGGGGGGTTTCACTCTGGGAACCTGAGAGCCCTTCTGCAGTTTCAGGGATTTTTGACTTTTAAGATGTCAGGATGTTAGCACATACCTCCACTTCTACATAGTTTAAGAGGTATCAATGGCATCAATTTCTGCCACAGTAGCCTTGGCAAAATTTCTTGGTGAATTTTTCCTGGTACAAGGCCAGTCTGTCCCTTCTGAATCCTTGTTCCCTTGGAGTCAGTCGGACTTTCCATCATCAGTAAAATCCAGACTTCATTCAAATGTGTAAGCAATGTTTTCTAGCAATAAATTTGTTGTGTAGTTCTTGTTGGCTGTTTTCCCCCATGCTATTGGAATTTAATTAGCATAGCACAGATTATCTTTTAGCAAATATGCAGCATGTTTATAAAAGCTAAATTGTCTTCCTTGTATGTTTCACTGACTGGTAAAATTAATGTTTTTTATTTGTTCAGATGGTTTTTTGGCCCAATCAAACGAGCAGATGCCGAGCGACAACTGTCACGGCCTGGAAACCAGACAGGAGCCTTCCTTATCCGAGAAAGTGAAAGTCTAAAAGGCGAATACTCGCTTTCAGGTATATTCTAGTTTTTCATCTTAAGCAGTTTTAAAAATTTCTGAGATGATCTGGACTTTCTCATTTTTGAGAATTATAAACTTGAGTGTGAAAAAGAAATTAAATACATAATAATATGTCTTTCCCAGAAGATGTATAAAGAAAACTTGGCAAGAGTCATCTGGGTTTTTACTACCATTTATTTTACAGGCTTTGTTTATTAATATGTTCAGAACACAAATTAACTTTCTTATGTATAGTACTTCCAGTGCTCCAGCTGTCCTAAAATAGAAACTATTTTCATGATTAAAATGCCAAAAAATACATTACAGTTGTACTCTACTGTTCTCATTAGTACATAAAAGAAAAATTAAACCATATTGGCAAATATCTGCACTTTAAGAAAATAAGATTTCTGCTAGAGCACACCCTTAGGTTTATACTTGTTTATTTTCAGGGGGAAAATGGTGGAAAGGTTTTCAAAGCTGTACTTTAGAATCAGTCATATTTCACTAAATAGTTAGTTGTAAACTTCAGTAAAAAGTTAGATTTATGATGATGATGATTTTTGAAATGTATTTGAAGTCCTTTATTTGAATCTAAAAGACTGTGAAATAAGGACACTTATTTGAAAATATTTTCAATTTTTTTTATCATCTTTTTTCGTATCATAGATATTTGCCATATTAGATAGTGAACATGAGTTTTCATTGCTTGTCTTCCGTGAACATTTTCTATCAAACTTGTCATACAAGTGTGAGTCAAGAAATGATGTTGACCCTGAGACAAGAGGGCTATACACCCAAACTTCGTAATGTGCTCTGCCTATATAATTCCAAACACCAGTAAAGACTCTTGGTGTTTGTGAATGAACCATAAGTTGTCACGTGCAGAATTATGTCCGTAAAATGAGAGGCATCTTGTGCATAAACTGATTCTTTCATATTGACTTTTCTTCTGCCTGAATATTTATGTCAGTCACCTTCGAAATATTACACAGAAAAACATTAAGCAGCCTAACTAACTTTTAAGACATTTTTGGTTTCTCTTTCTGAATCATAAGGAAAGGGTACATACCTGCAATGTCTTGTGGTAATGGGACAGTTGCTTTTTGTTGCCAAGACAAAGAAATATATGTTGCCTGTAGAGTAAAATACAGAGAATTTAATGAAATAATTATACTGTTTACAGTTCTGGGAGAGTTCATTCCATACTCTTTAGTTTGGCCTCAAGGAAGTTTGTTCTTGCTAAGGAGCACTGATACGAAAAGGAGTCAGACTGCTCCCGAACTCTGACTGAGCTGACCCCTGTGCCCGCACCCTTTAGCCAAAGAATGTATTATAGCCATATACCTTTCAAAATGCTTTCCCTTTATATGTCAACTTATCCCTCTCTTACATGTTTTCTGCTTCCTTCAAATGTTCTTCATCAGTGAACTGATTTCATCCAAGTACTGGGCTAAAGCGATAACAGTGTGGTGTTATGCAGGGAAGGATAGATAGGCCTGTATTATCTGCTTAATGCTGGCACTTGAATTCATGAAACCTTACTAAAAATCAGTGAAAAATCTTGTGTGCCTAGGAATGGAAATGCAATTTTAAAATTATTATTCTCTAACTGTAGCCTTCTAGGAAAGATTCAAAATCCTAATACTTTACCCTACATCCTGACTACCTCTGTAATAGGAAGGCTGCAGTACCTTATTTAAACTATGAAGTACCACAGAGAAAAACCCAAGAAAATGAAAAAAAATATTATTGGGGAATTGGGCTAGATGATCTTTTGAGGTCTCTTCCAATCCCTAATGTTCTGTGATTCTGTGATTATGCTATAATTTATGGTAGCATGCAGTCATCCTTTGCTGCTGCTGTTTAATTTTTCCCTTACAAATCACAGATAGAAACTATATTCTATCTGATAGATCTATAGCTATCTGATTCTATCAGATATTCTATCTGATCTAGTATATTCAATTCAGTTATAAGAGCTTGCGGTAGACATTTTTCAGGTTTCTCTATAAGCTTATTTCGGAACAGGAGAATTGGCTGGTAACAAGAAGATATGAAACCATCAGTGTGGATTTCTTCCATGCTGCTTTGTTGGATGAAGGAAGGGAAGCGTGATACTGAGGAACATAATGTACACGGAGGCAAGGCGCCAGCTACAGGAGGCAGCCCTCCTTCATGCACAAACATGGGTCGTCCTCTGAGCATGTGTACATGTATATACGTGTCATCTCAGTTTTATTAAACATTTGTGCTTTTAGGCAAAGAAAGAGAATAAACTCTGAAGCAGTCTGTAGACAGTGAGTATTAATGACATGCTTTACCAGTGCTGCTAGATCTTTTAGCAGCTTCCTAGACTTGAATGTAATTTAGCCTCGACATGCTACTTCATCCTGAAGAGCTAAATATTATTTGCTGCATACTGAATAGACTTGACTGAATCGTATCTGTTTGTGTTGTGCAAACTTTTTTTGCTTCCAACGTAATAGTATACATAATTGTCCAGACATTGTATGACTATAATCTCATTACTTATGTCTACTTGTGGGAGAGCTAGTGCATTCTAAAGCAAATGATGAAGTGGATTGTACTGTGGGGGGGATTAATTGGAAGGAAGGTTGTTTAGTGTGCCAGATGCTGTGGAGCAGGCAGTTTTTCTGACTCTCTCCTCTTTGTTCCATCGGGAGGAGTTATGAGACACTCAAACCTGAGGCAGAAAAGCAGTGTTTTCTTGAGGAATAGTGATTCAGGAGTATTTCTTTTAAGAGGCTTTGGATGGCTTCTCTCTTCATGGTAGCTAATAAGGGAAGAAGGGGAGTAGTGATAAACTGCTATTTTGGAATATATCTCTAATTTCTCTTAGAAATTTTTCCAGCACAGTAAGAATAGGCCCCCAGTCTCTCATCCCCTGCAGGACTGGTTATGGTTTCTTTACCTGCTATTGCTGTTTTGGTTTCACTCCAGAGTAGATGATAATGACTAGAAGAGTGACAGCCTGGATTTCAGAACTAAGGTCTGTAAGAAAATATTGTAACTCTCTGTCCAGCCTAACATTTAAGAGTAATAAAGCTAAAATGGAAAAGAAATAGAAAAGGAAGAGAGAATTTTACGCAAGCACCCATAAACTGATTTTATGACTTTTGTGCTTGATTTCATGCTCATATGGGCAATGTATGAGACTTAACGAGTGAGGTAAATGGATCTCCTTAGGAAAAAAGAAAAATAAATAACCCCTACCTTCTATTAAAATTACACTTTTCACTTCTAACTTGTCTTTGGGGGAAAACTCACTATTTGTAGGATTAACATGATAAATGACTATTTCAATCAAAAACAAAAAGTCATGTTCAGAAAGCTTTTTCTCAGCTATGAACAGTTAAATGGAAAGCACATCAAACCAGATAGGCCACTGAGATGTGTTGCTATAATTTTAAAGTGTTTGACATTTTAAAAATAGGTTTTCCCATTTTAAAAATGCACATGTTGTCGACAGATTTTTATGTTGATGACTCCAGCATCTGTTGTGAAATGTATTAAATTTTAAACATGTTGGTGCCATCTTAGACATTGCCTCTTTTTAATTAAAAGCCATAATTTAGATGTGCTCAGTTTAATTGAGTGTCATTGCCAATAGTAGCAGGAGGCTCTCTACTTCCCCCCTCACTGAATAATGGTATCTGAAAGACTGATTGCATTAAATGATAATGTAAATGGTTTGTGTTTTCTTCCACTTTTTCCCCTTGCTCCTAAAAATATTGTGTGGTTTCCTCTAGGCCAGATTGGTGTTCAGCACAGGAACAAATACGTAATAGTTTAAGGCAGCAGACTGATAGGCGTGGCAAAATGATGGCCGTAGCAGAATAATTTCAGAACAGCCCCTGCACCTGTTCTGTGGTGATGAGGGTGATCTCATAAGCTACCCTCCTCCCATGTCCACCCAGGACATGGAGACCACGCATGGCTGCACTGCTGGTGCTAAGGGAGGACCACTGGCAGGAGACATGTTGGGACACTGGCAGTAATGGTGCCTTAGTGTTTCCATAATTTGTTTGGTGAAGATGTCGACCCTGTTGATGCCACTATGAATTTTGCTGCCCTGGTAAAGGAGTAGTAAATTATTTAATCCTCATCCTTGGGGTGGTAAAATCTACTTCTGCATGGGCCAAACTTATGAAGATGGGAAGCAGGGAGAGGGGAATGTTTTGGTTAAAGCAAACCCATGGAGAATGGTGATTTTTTTGGGAAGAGCAAGTTGAGGAGAAAAACACTGCAGTCGTCAAACCTAGTTGCTGTCAAACTGTGTGAAGGTGAAGTTGGAATTCTGTTCTGTTAAACAGTCTGGTGTGGATGTAGGGATAACTGGAAGCACTGAGGGGGTTGTGGCTAGCTCTTCCCTGAGCGACACGTGCTTTGTGCTGTATTGGGCAGAGGAGCTGCACCAGCTCTGAGAGTGTGTGGTGCAGGACTCATACAGCCACACTCAGCCCTGGGATACAAGTAAACAGCCTCTTGTCAAATACCGCACTGATCTTAGCTGCTCATCACAAGCAAAGATGGTATCAGTGCAGAAATCCTCTCCAGATTCTCCACACACATCATTGCCTGACCTGTATGCTGCCAGTCATAAGGCTTCATACAAGGCTCATTGAAGAAATTACAGTATATCCTTCAAACCAACTCTTGCATTAGCATTAGCTGCTTCACAAGTAATAATCATAATGCTCCTAATAAATAAAGCAGGTAGTCAAACTACTATCAATTGTGATATACAGCTGAGACTGTTTGACACAGTCATCCTATTGGCCTTTTATTCATCATAAATAGCAATTCATTTCACAGAATCACAGAATCACAGA
>NW_010193209.1:0-13965 GCF_000695765.1 Mesitornis unicolor
TGGCCGGCCCAGCCCTAAACCACGACAATGGCCAAAAGGTCTGTGTGAGATGGGAGAGAAATTGTCTCAAATAAACCAGGATTTCAACAAAATTCTAGACCTCATTTTTATTTTGGAGGTCTATGTAAAATAGTTTGGCTACTTCAGGTATCATGTGATAAGGTCTTTGCCATATTTTCTGTATTGAGCCCTTGTATGTTTTTTATACTGATCTATGTTTTTGCACAATATCTACAATATTGCTAAAAAATTCCCCCACTTCCTTCTCAGTGGGCCAAGTAATGATAGTAGTAATGTCCTTGCAATGGAAAAATGTATAAGCTAGAGAGATGTTATTGCTGTCCAGATGTTGTGCTACTAGCCCAAAGCAGATAGTAGGGCTGTACAAATACCCCTGAGGCAGGACAGTGGAAGCACATTGTAGTCCTTCCCAAGAAAAGGCAAATTGTTCCTGGGATCCTGCAGTAATGGATATGCTAAAGAAAGCATGAGCTATATCAGTCACAGCGTGCCATGTTCCAGCTTCTGTGTCAATGTATTCGAATAGTGTCATGATGTTCAGGGCAATTGAAGCCATGGGAGAGGATGCTTTATTTACTAGTTGGTAATCTACCATCATGGATTGGGAACCACCTGTCTACTTTATGGGCAAATCAGGACTATTAAAGGGAGAGTGGTATGCCAGATAATACCCGTCTTCAACAATAGTTTAACTATCTAAGTGATTTCAGCATGTGTCCCTGGGTAACTGATGCTGTGTTGAGGCTACTGGGTTTGGAGGTGGCAGTAAAACAACTGGTGCAACAAAGTACTTAACCCACCCAAATAGCCTGAGTTCTTAAGGAATATTTTACACCTGGAGTAGAGAAGGTTTTACCCATCAAAACATTACCGTCTATTATTTATCTAGGAACTTGAGTCATGCCTACTCGGTGAAGAAATGCTGGACATTTTCTCAGTTGTAGAATGGAATAGGCTTCATGGGTTGGCTCTCCAGAACCACCAAATGAATGTATAGCTATAATGTAACTGTGTGGTTAATGGGAAGGGTCCCTGTGAATCTCAGTTACTTTAGCCCTCATCTGTAAGAGATGACCTTTGTAATTTTTCTTTTTTCCATTCTAATAGATAACTAGTGAGATTTATGACTGATGATCCTCCTGTCCGACTCCAGCCACCTGGCACTCCTGGAGGTTTGCCATCCCTAATCAATCCTGATGTTCATTTGTATGCTGTTTTCAAAGCACAATGGATATTAGGTCCATAAAGATGTTAGACTGGATGATTTGTTTTGCCCCCTTCCCCTGACTAGCAAGGGGAGACAATGGTATTATTTGATCAATACTACACTTCTTTTGATGGCTTCTTTTACAACTGCTTATATAGGTTCCTACTGTAACAAATTGGATTTCTATCAGTTTCCTTTTTAGGTGTACCTGTCTGAAGAAATGCTAAGAATGTTTCCCTATAAGTCACTTTCCTTTTAGATTTCTGTGCATCCATAATGCAAGTTCTGAGACTTTTGGTTTTGAATTGGTATTTATGCAATTATCTCTATAGGAAGATGGAATCTGCAACGGGTTTTACCTAGTCCACATCATTGATAAAGATATCAAAAAGAATTGGCCCCAACACTGAGCCTTGGGGAACACCAGTTTTGACCAGCTGCCAATTGGATTTAACTCAATTCACCATAACTCTTGGGCCTGGCCATCCAGTCAGTTTTTAACCCAGAAAGAGTACATCTGTCTAAGCCATGAGCTGCCGTTTTCTCCAGAAGAATGCTCTGGAAAATGGTATCAAAGGCTGCACTAAAGTCTAGGTAACCATATTCCCAGACTTTCACCCATCTACTAAACAGGTTGCTTCCTCATAGAAGGAAATGAGGTTAGTCAAGAAAGACCCACTTTTCATAAACCCATGCTGACTGGGCCTGATCACCTGGTTGTCCTGTATGTGCTGTGTGATGTCACTCAAGATGATCTGCTCCATAAACTTCCCCAGCACCAAGGTCAGAGTACAGCCCTGTGTTTCCCTGGATCCTCCTTCTGCCCTTTCTGACCCTAATGTAGCCAGTTCCAGAAGGAATGATCAATGTTCCCTTGAGACCCCTTAAACTGTTATGTGATTGGAAGGTTTTGGAATAATGTGCCTAACCTCAGTACCTCTTGAGGGCTTAAATGCACACTATCCTCCCACTCACCCTGGCCTTGGAATCCAAGATGCATAGGAGCCATTGCCTCTGACACTCACCTAATTTTTGTCAATATAAATCAGCCAAATCTTAGTTAAACTGTGTATAATCAAACAGAGGGATCATCACAAAAGGACCTCTTTAACTTACTTATCACCAGAAGTAGGGCAGAGGGATATTTCTGATTCTTATCCTTGGATCCTTTAGTCCACTCCTCTTTAGAAGTAATCAAAAATTTTCCATCTTGATAATCATTTGGGAGCAGAACCTCCTGAACCCTGGGTCAAGTGGTCCTTCATCTGCATCCAAGACCTGGATTTTCCTCTCCAGCTCCTCTATGGACTTTTTGTGTTTACTGTTCATGTCTGTCTTTACACTGTTGCATCAAAGTGTCCCACAGCCGCCAGAGGCATTTTAAAACTACATTTTGCAAATCCTGCTGCCTTTTCCCGACATCTATCCCCTGCTTTTCTAAACACTGTAAAATGTCAATGGAGATCTGAAAAGATTATAATTCTTTCTATTTACCCCAAATCACTGGGGGAAGTACGCAAGATGATCTCTGTGCTAGTCATCTCCACAAGGCCAACCAGGCACCCACTCAGAATTTACTCTGTTATTTCCTTTTCGATATTTATTTCCAAACCTTTTAAATAAGATCAGAGGGGTATAGGGAACTACCTTATACCATCAGAAATTCTCCTTCTTCTACAGCTAGCTGTTACACCCTTGGAAATCATTAACTCTTTTCAAGAACAAGGTAAGGTGTCTTCACACTGTAAATGTGAAAGCCAGCAGAGGTGTAAAAATGTCAAAGTTTTGCATTATGTTTCAAAACATTTTTTCAGTTGGCAGGAAGATGGGCTTTTAGAAAGTTCTGAGTTCACACTGAATGGTTATACTAAATTTCAGATTACATGTTTCAAGAACAATATCTTTCATATTTGAAATACTTTGTATAGTGTTTTTTATCCTGTTGCAGAAATGGTAGCAGGTGGTTGAGTTATTTCTCATTCTGAGTGCCTCATTGAAAAGATGTAAAAGAATATTGGCTGAGACATTATCAGTTTGTAGTGTCTATTCGTGATGACTAAGTTGAACAAGAAATATAATTCTGAAACAGAAAATTCATTAAAGAAAAAGTAATTCTATTTTAAGTTGGTGCAAAAGTTTTAAATGTTTATTCACTTAATGAAAAGTATTACTGTAGAAGATTATGGACTAGCACAGCTGCCAACAATAAAAAGATCTTTTGTCAGGAACATTTAGTATGGATCTCTTTGCTATGCAAGTCACCTTGGAGAAAATCCATTGTTTATTTTGTGCTACTCTACTAATTCCCATTGATTTGTCACCTACCTTCAACTACAGTTGTAGCTGACTGTTTTTTAAACAGTCTTCTCTTTATAATAAGGTGCTAACTATCGAAGGCATAGAAATAGTTTAAACCATTTATTTAATTCAGAATGAGAGATTTAGAAATGCAAATAAATCTCATCTTTTTGCTCTTGCTTTTTGCCAACTCCATACATATACCTATAAGTCCCTGATCAAAATAGTTTGTCGTGGTTTAGGCCCAGTGCATAAAAGAGCACCACAATGCACCAAAAAAGGGTTAGTCAAAAAAAAGAGTGGAAGGGCTTCTCACCACTTAAACAGGTCACAGGCAAAACACAGACTCATCATAAGGAATAAAAAAAAAAATAAATTAATTTGTAACCAACATCAGAGTAGAACAATGGGAGATACAACCAGATCATAAAATAAAAACACCTTCCCCCCACCCCTCCCTTCTTCTCAGGCTCAGCTTCTGTTCCAAGTTCCTTCACTTTCCCCCTCCTCCTTTGCCTTGAGGTGCAGGGGGATGGGAGTGGGGGGTTACAATCGGTTTTTCACGCTATGTGCTTCTCAGGAGTAGGAAAAATCTCAGCCCAGTGTCTCTCTCTGCTTCCACGTGGCCCCCTTTCCATAGAGGAAAAAAAAATGTCCTCAAAAGTCCAATATCGGTCTGCCCAAAGGTGCAGTTTCCCTCACACACAAAACTGCTTCAGCCCAAGTCCACAAAACTCCAATCTGGGTCTGCCCATGGTCACAGTTCCTTCACACATGACCAGTTGACCAGGCTCTCGCCACAGATTGCAAAGGGGAAACCTGGGTTCTGCGTTCTCTTCCTCCTCCCTCTCCTTTCTTTCCTCCAAACCGACCTTGGTGTTCTTCAAAGTTGTTGTCCTCGGGTCCCACTCCTTCCTCCTCTGCAGGTCTCTTCTGATGGTTATGGAGATCCCAACTCTCTCTCTCTTTTTTTTATTTTTCGGGATGAAGCTGCAGTGGGGCTTAAACTGAAGTTGTGGTCAGGGCCAGCCAAGCCCAGCTGGGCAAGGCCAGGGCCTCGCCACCCGCACCTGGGGCCGCGCTGGTCAGGGCCAATTCCAGAGAGAGAGCAAGAGACATGCCCTGCACCCCCTCTAAATACATGAATTTGCAGGGCGCTGATTGGCTTGGCCCTGGTTAGAGGTGGATCTGACAAAAGCAAAGGGGGAGCTTTTCAGGTAGCTTCTTAAAGGGCCATCTCCATAGCCCCTCCCCCGTAACCAAAGACACAACCAAAAACCCCTCACAGAAAACCCAATACATAGTTTCCAGCTAATCTCATTTGTTATGGTTTAAGGGTTAACAACATGAAAGGAAAGGACTGGTGGTGTCTGTAGGACCCTGGGGGTTCAGAGATCAGTACTGTTCCCTCCCCTTTCCAGCCACAGTCTATAAAAAAATGAGGAGGCCCGAGGTTTTTGTGGGCTTTTCCTGGTTTCCTGGGCTGCTTCCTGTCGCATCTTGGGACGGCTGGGCCTACCTCCACATGCTCGGCAGCATCCATCAGCATCCGCTCCCGGCACCACTGTGGTCCCTTGTGACAAGTCACAGCAGCCATGAGACACCACTCAGACACTTCCACTCGGGACTAGTAGGATCAGGTTTTGTATATAGTTAAATATCCTTTGTCCCTTATTAATTCCCTTTTCCTTTCCCCTGTTGTTTTTTATTAAACTTGTTACAGTCTTAACTTCCAACCTTGTGCGAAGCATCTTTTTCTCTATTCCCTTTTTTTTTTTTTAATTCTCCTCTGGGAAAGTAGGGGACAGTAGAGAGAAAAATCCTGCTCCCTGGACTTGCCCTGAGCCTTCAACGGAGACATCAGTCCTCAAAAGAAGAATCTGTGAATAGATCCATTTGCCTTACCATAAACAAAATAGCAGTCTTGTCAAACCAATCTTCCAAACTGACTCGGAAAGGCAACTTCTGAGGTAAAATAATGTTTTGTTCTATAACTTATTTAGATTATTTGCCTGCCAACCAGGCAGATGGTACCAGAGTACCCTGTTGCCAACCAGGGTACAAGTAGGAATCAAATGCAGTGTTTAATTCAACTTCACAAAAATTATAATATGTCTAAATATACATATTGCAATATGTCTATTATAATATGTATAATATACAGTATTTCAACTCTGAAAAATACTTTTCAAGTGTCAAATCCATTTAATGAAAATTATTGAACAAATACCAGGAATAATTTTTACTTACTACTAAGTATGGTAGGGCTGAAATGAAATTTTTGTATGAAGTTAAAGGTTTTCAGCTATTTTTCAAATCACGTTGTAGAAGCAAACAAAGCTTCAAATATTTGTGGGATGAAAAAGAACAAGAAATTTGGAACTCAGGAAAAGAAAATAATAGCTAGGTAATTACTTGCTTTCTTAACTTAATATAAAATACATTTCCAATCAAATAAAAGTACAGGAAATAATTATAGTTCTCTTCACAGAAAAATCATAGAGTCTGGAAGACCATTAATGGAAAATACAGGTGCCTTTTTGTTGAGGAATTGAACTCTGGATGACTGAAAACCAGAAGGAAACATAAGGTCTCAACAGTTATGCCAGAAATGTTCTTCATACATATTTACATCCAACAAAGGCAAGCTTTAAATTTATTATTTTTTAATTTTATTGTGCTTTGAGTACAAAGTTAACTTAATTTTTTTATGGATTGTCTGAGCTGTTCATCATCTTTTAATGCTATTATTCACTTTGTTTCTGAAGTTTGATTTTAAGAAGGGTCCTTTTGAAGCTATTATATGTTCTTGTAAATTGTTCTTTGACTATCATGCTAGCAAAATAGTGTTTGCTACATGAATGCCAGAGAAGATGTATTCCCCATCTGAGATCTCTTTCAAGATGCAATTCATTACCTCTAAACCTCTTATTCTGAAAAAAAAATCCCAGAATAGAAACATAAATATAAATTTTTTGTTCTGTACATTCTATTCCTAATAAAAACTATCACATACTATTGCCTATTTATTAATACTAATATTTTAATTAACGTCTTTTAAAATGAGTAACAGGAACTTGGGCATTTATAATGGAATCCGAAGGAATTCTCTTAGTAGACATGTTTCTCTTCAATCTTTCTCCTGGAGTAAACTCAACATATTGAACATTGCACAAACTTTTTTTTTAATTGGAATGATCAAAATTGTGGCTGACTATTGGAGACTTGCAATGCAATATGAACTATGTCTCCTGACTTGCAAACTACATTTAATTTCTCTCCTCTTTCTTAGGAATAAATGTTCCAATATTTCTCGCTTGTTACCTTAGGGAGTAACTTACTTGAAAGTCTAAGTTAAAGGAGGTAGCAATTTAAGAGAACGTAGTTACTGCAGCAGTCCAATGTGATAGGTGAAAAAACAGATTTAATTGTAATTAGGAAGATGAGATAGCAAAACTACTAGCAGAAGAAAACTTAGAATCATACATAATGAAAGTAATTTAAATGTTATTTCAAACCATATTCTGTGTTACCTATTCTGAGCTGAGGGCACATTTCTCAATTTCCCCTAGCAAACTGTTCTTTTTTTATATAAATAATAGAAAATTTATTAGAGTACCAACTTGAAACCATTTTCTTAAACTCGTGTTCAGTACTTCCCTCTTCAACTCACACTTCACTGTCTCCTGAGTTCCTGTGATATATAAAAACCTAGAAAAACAAAGTGTCCATACTTCTCACTGTTATTAAGTGAGATAGGCAGTTATAGTAAACAAAATTATCTTGCCATTATACCTAAATTCAAATGATTGCTAACTAATATTAAAAAACCCCACCCCAAAACAACAAGAAGAAAGGACTTATTTTTCTCTAACTTTTTTGAAATACCTAGAAAAAAAACCTGAAGGATTAATCTATATTAAAAACATACTCAAATAACAAAGTTTATTTCTAAAAGAACACTAGATTTTGTTATGTTATGAACTGCCTTTTATATTCATTTTTTGTAACTCCCTATTTACTTTCTGTGTTCAAATTTCAGTAGTAAACTTCCTGTGCTTCAGTCACTGCTGGTAAAAATCTTACAGGTTACCAAAATAATTACAAATCTTAGAAGAGAAGGAAATAAAGTAATCCACCAATTATTAAGGACATTTTCATAAGGAATGACAGAGGAGCTGATATGCCAGGTAATTTATTCTGGTAACAGATGATCACGGGATTCATTAAACTGATTTGCATCCTTATGAGCCCCATCCTGATAACCCAAAGAACAAATACAAGCTGGGCAGAGAATGGACTGGGAACAGCCCTAAGAAGAATATGGGGTGTAGAATGAATGTATACTTGCAGCCCAGGAGGCCAACTGTATTCTGGGCTGCATCAAAAGAAGTGTGACCAGCAGGTTGAGAGAGGTGATTCCCCATCCTCTACTCCACTTTTGTGAGACTCCACCCGAAGTACTGTGTTCAGCTCTGGGGCCCCTAACATAAGAAGGGCATGGACGTGTTGAAGCAAGTCGAGAGGAGGTCTATAAAGATGATCAGGAGGCTGGAGCACCTCCCCTATGAAGACAGGCTGAGAGACTTGGGGTTGTTCAGTCTGGAGAAGAGAAGGCTCCAGGCAGACCTTATTGCAGCCTTCCAGTACCTGAAGGAGATCTACAAGAAAGCTGGAGAGGGATTTCTTACAAGGGCATGTAGTGATAGAATGAGGGGGAGTGTTTTTAAACTGGAAAAGAGTAGATTTAGACTGGATATTAGAAAGAAATTCTTTACTGTGAGGATGGTGAGACTCTGGAACAGGTTGTCCAAAGAAGTTGTGGATCCACTAATCTACAGGCATATGTTGTTTACATTCATTCACCAATCGTGTCTGAGGCCAGTTTTAGGAAGTGCATTCCAAATTAGAAATCTAGCTAATACACAGACCTAGATACCTTCAGTGGCAAATTCACACTTTAAATAGAGTAAAAAGGGCTCTGGAAGAGCTTATGCCTCTTCATCAGCTGTAAAGAAAATTTGGAAGATCATTTAAATAAATTTAGGCTCCAAACTTAAAGATCATTAAGATCATGAATCTAAGCCTTTATGAATACAAGGAAAAAAAAAGTCTTGATATTCTGTATCCTACGCTAAGCTAAACAAAGCAATGCAGAAATTAAAAATGTAGTGTCAAGTCACTCTTCAGAGAATTGCAGGCTCATGATCTATGAGACTTTTTTACACTCAAATGATTTGGAACACCTAATCTTTTCATCGGTATCTATATTAATGAAACTGAGACAACTTCTAGGTTCCTAGAGCATGATTTATATGCTAGCCATATCCCAGCTCCATAACGGAACAAGGCTTCAGGAAATTAAGTTACTTTTTCTACTTACTGAGTTCTACTGGAGGCAAATGTGGACTTTCAGGCAAAGAGGACCATGCTATGGTTTCCTTTTGAATATCAGTACCTCTCTTTTCCTCTCTGTCTTTTCTTTCAAAAAGTTAGCAATAGAAGCATTTTTTAGGAGTGAATGTATGTTTCCTGTCTCCAAAGCCAGGAGAACCTGGCTTAAAATTTATTTTCTTTCTACATTTTTCTATTACTTTTGTAGTCTGAGGAGGATAAAGACTTAAAATTTCACTCCTTTCTTTGCAAAACATTATTACATTTAAATTCCATTGTGGATCTAGTCTGCAAAAATTTAATACACCAACAAACTGTCTTCATTTAGGCAGTTTTTCTGTCACTTGATGACTTCTCCCCACCTGAGGAGCAGAATTAGGAAAAGAAAAGGTTGAAATGGAAGCAGATTTAATAATATAATAATAAGTAACTAATATTAATAACAATATTAATATAAAACCCACTAAGTTATACTCAGCCCATATAGGGTTTACAGGCTGTGCACTCCCAGCAGTGAATGCTAGTTTACAAACACTGTGAGTGCCACAGCTCCAGCAAAAGCGCCGTACTCACAACATGCAAGTAAGTAGGCCTTGGAGCAGATCGATGTGTGAGACCCTCTGTGGATGATAATCATCAAGGAAAGAAGCCCATCCCCAGTAAATTCCCCAATTTATAGTTGGTGTGACATTTATGATCGAGATTACTTCTGTTGACCAGCTTCCAGCTTTCATTTTGCCTAACTTCTGCACCTGGAAGTGGTAAGAAATGATTAGACTGCAGGGTTCAAGCAAACAATTTATTTGATCAACATGTGAAGAATCAATATGCCACCATCGCAGGTTTTACAGATAAATTGGAGAAATGCGCTATTGCAATTTAAAAGCAAGACTACACAATTGCAACCACAAGAGATTCATGAAAGAGACTATTACAACCCACAAGCAATTCATGGAATGCACTATCACAACTCACAAGAGATTCATGGCATATACTACCACAACTCACAAGTGCGCTAAATATTACATACATGTTAGTTAGTCACCTGTGGTTACAAACTTAAAGCATGCCAAATACTTACTTATCCCTCCAGGTATGGATTCTCAACCCCAGACATGTTACCTCTGCTGGCATCCTGACCAAGAGGAAGGGTTTTCTCACAGGCCAGCTGTATAGTTGGAAAAGCGAATCCCAATTCCCAGATCAAATCTTAGGGTTTATATTCTCTGATTTATGACGTGAGTGGGCAGCAGTATACCTTAGTGGATTATACCACCTGGGATGATTATCTTTGATGGTGTTTCCACTTATCTTTCTTTATTTATCTGTGGATGAGGTTCACTTCTTTATGCTCTAACTCTTACTTTGGATTGCCTGGGTCAGCTGAAAACATGACTGAAACCCTCCAGCTTCTCCGTATCTTACCTCCTCATGCAAATGAGCAGTGGTTTGATTGTGACTCAGGGCATATTACTTGTTGAGGGATTTCAAGGCTCAACTCAGGTTTTGTTTCTTTGAATGATACAGCACTGCATCATCGGACACTCTTTAGTCTTGGGGTTACTGGACAACTCAGGGCTGAGCTACCTATGCAGCACCCCATGGGCTATCTCTGCAGAGATAGGGTGATCAAAGGCTGACTTGCTTTTACAACCCACTGTGAGTTGCCTGCATGCACCAAAACCTGTTTAAAACTATAAGTCACATGATCCATACACTGTATAACTCAAAACTGCTACAGACCTTGATCACTATGGCAACCTGCATTCCAGTCTTGGCCGAAAACGAAAACAAAGTGTCCTATCAACTTTGTTCCCACTAAATTGAATGCTGTAGTCTTCTCAGAAATGTAGCTTTCCTAAATAGAAAACTGATTTTATGATTCTGTCCCAGTGAAATCAGGACATAAATAAATAAAATGTCAGAAATAGACTATTTTGAAATGTAAATAGTACTGGTACCCAACTATATACTGGGAGGAAGGTTAAAATTATAGTTTAATACTAGCTGAAAGGAAATTATACGTAAGCTTTCCTGTGTCTGTTGAGAAGATTCTAAACAGAAACAAAATTAGATGTAGAAACACTGGGAAAAAAAGTTTCCAATTTCTTCCTACTATGTTATTTCATTTAAAAAACAGCTTTACTGTGCTGCACAGAATAATTTTTTCACCAGTGAAATGAGTCTAGTGTTTTGTAATGACTGAATATTAAATGTTTCAAATTATTATGCATTATTTAAACCATATATAAATTTGTTTAAATGAGGTCTGAGGTGAAAAATAGGCTATCTTATCTTCCTTAAATTTTTTTATGATCTCAGGTACAATATTCTTTCGCTAGTCAGTATTTGTTAACCATTATGTTGTTGCCAAGAAAGTTAAAGGCTAACAAACAATAGCCATAATTTATGTATGGATCTATTACATTTGTGCCCAGTTGCTGCAGAGCTGCATAATTTGTGTTCACTATGCTGGCGAGTTTCCCTAAAAAACCTTGTTTTGGAGCTGTGTTGATGGCATATAGTTGCATCATTGATGAGACTGGCATAGAATAAGGGAAAACTGTGTTGGCTTGTGGCCTGAAAAGAGAAAAGAATTAAAAAATAAAAGGAGGGGGTCTCTGTTTAAGGATCAGAGAGAGAGCAGGATTTTCTCTCTATTGCCCCTACCCCTCCCAGGGGGAGGATTAAGAAAAGGGAATAGAGAGAGAATAAAAAAAAAATGCTTCGCACAAGGTTGGAAGTTAAGACTGTAACAAGTTTAATGAAAACAACAGGGGAAAGGAAAAGGGAATTAAAAAGGGACAAAGGATATTTAACTATATACAAAACCCGATCCCAGTAGTCCCGAGTGGAAGTGTCCAAACAGTGCCTTGTGGCCGCTGCGACTGCTGTGACTTGTCACCAGGGTCCGCAGTGGTGCCGGGGAGCAGATGCTGGTGGATGCTGCTAAGCACATGGAGCTAGGTCCAGCCATCCCGAGATGTGACAGGAAACTGCCCAGGAAAGCCAGGAAATGCCCGCAAAAACCTTGTTTTTTAATAGACTGTGGCCGGAAAGGGGAGGGAACAGTACTGATCTCTGACCCTCCAGGGTCCTACAGACACCACCAGTCCTTCCCTTTCAGGCTGGTAACCCTTAAACCATAACAGAGGGAAAAGCCCTTCGAATGAGAAGCTGGTTTCCAGCTTCCAAGATGCTATTGTAAAAAAATGAACAGAACATCATGAGCACTCTTGGGGGAAGGAAAGAAAAACACCCTATTAAAAATACAAGAAAACTTCCATGAAACCAAAACCAAACAACTCCTTCAAAGAAACAAAACAACAACAATAACAATACCCCAAATAGTTAAAATTTAAAATGTAAATTTTTATTTCTTCTGTGGAGAACTATTTCACTTTTTTTTCTACAACTTTTCATTTCTCCTTCATTCCTTCTTGCCTATGTTTCTCACTACTGTCTGCAATAGTAGAGCTATAACTCTGCACTGAGACTTACTTAAAAACCTCACATCCTATCTTAATATCTCCATTGGATCATACCTGCTTTACTTCTATTTCTTTATCTCCTCTTCTTCAGGCCATGCCATCTTTCTGTTAATATTTTTTGTTTAACTCAAATACTATTTTCACATGTGTTTGGCTTCCTCAAACTCAAATAATAATCTTAATCACTTACCCTCACTACTGCGTAATTTCTTGGTCTCATATTTTTCTCTGCTCTAATATTGCTCTAATTGGCTTTAAAAAAAATAACTCCTTTGGGTAAATTTAATTATGAATTTTTAGCTTAGTTCCCCTATGAAAATTTATTTATATATCATAGATTGTCGTGTAAGAAATATAAAATCATATTAAGCTTTGGTAGTAATGTATGTGCAACCAGTTAATTTTGCAATTAAATATAGATTAAATTGTCATGAAACGTAAAAAAATAAAATCCATATTCTGAGATTCATAGATATTGTCTGCTTTGATATCTGGGAAGAAGCAGCTAAAAAAGGGAATAGGCTTTATTGTCTTCTTGAAAGTAATTCCCAATATCAGAGTGTGATCTCCTTTAGAATAATGCTTTCTAAGTTGTTACTCCCAGAGACAATTCTTTATTCGTTTGATAGTCAGTTATGGAAGCACTCCCTGTTTTTTATTATTTCTGACACAGATCTGGATGCTGTGGATGGGCTCAGTGGTTGTTTGTCCTGCAAATATCAGACCCTCTATCTAAATAGTTAGGTAAATATTTGCCTAAATTATAAGGGAGAGGTCCAGCCAAAAGGAAGTGGAAATCACAGAAGAGATGTCTTATTATCAACAATAAAATTATTCTCAGCCACGGTATATATATATGTGTATTTGTGTATATGTGTATATGTATCTATGTATCTATGTGTATATGTATCTATGTATCTATGTGCTTTAAGTTTATCTGATTTTCCAAGCTTATATGAGTTCTTAATACCTAGGAAAACTTCACTGCAGCTAAAATAATCTCTGACTGAAACTTTAGTGGCTAGTATGTGGAAATTCAAAAAATAAGCCCACAGAGAAATAGGAAACAAAACAATTCCCACAGCATTTTGTTATTCTGATATAAATTTCATTACTTTGCATTGTTTTGTATGTTAACAACAGGTAAAGAGTTGATGGATACAATCAACAAGTAAGATTTCAGTGCTTCATTGGTACTTTTATTACTTTACAAAAGGCAGATCTTTAAAAAGGATTGTTCGCTTGCAGTATAATCAGGAAGACATCTTTGGGTGTGTCTACATTTAGTTGTACAGGTAGGGTTGTTTTCAGTGAAAGAAAATTTCTGTCTAAATGTGAACTCATGCATTATTCTTCTGAGTGCCAGAGGAATGCACTAGAACCAAGACTGAAACTAAATGCAGGAGCAATGTCTGCAACAAATGGTGGTCACAAGGTCATGTGGCAATGTGCACCCATGTCCAGCCACTAGCACCAATTTATTTGGCAGTAGAAACGCAGTGTGTTTATACAGTGCTGGAACTACAGTGTCACACAGCATATGAACTCCACTCT
>NW_010193209.1:13996-15870 GCF_000695765.1 Mesitornis unicolor
CACCGGTTGCTAATGTAGTTTTATTTATTGTCTTCAATAAAAAATATGTCCTTATGATGACTGTCATCATTACGATGACTTATCATGACTTATGATGTCTATCATAATATCAGAATTTCAACTACTATCAACTTCCTTTCTGCATTCTTTGGCTTGGATTTTTTTCTTGCATGGATGTTCTTGCTTTTTGATAATATAAATTTGATTGTCAATGCAATTATATTTTAACACGATTGCAGAAATTCCTGTCATTTCTGGTTACTTGTGATTACTAATTGCATAGTATGTGGGATACATTCGTATTATTTTCATTTCAGTTCTCTTCATCAGAGCTAGGTATCTTAGAATATTTTCATATCTCTCAGGATTGTTTTGTTTACACAAATAAGAGAAGTTTGTGACCGAGCTCTTTGTGATAAAGAAGTATGATATTAAGGCTGGAGAACTCTATGGATTTGGCTGAATATGTACAAGCACTCTAATGACTGAACAGTTGTATCTTGACCTTACATGATGTTGGAAGTGTGATTATTTGGAGAAGTTTTGGACACAGGAGCATAGTTATTTTATTATTTTTCCAGGCAATAGACCAATAAATCAGGGAGAAAAAAAACCAATGAATATTGATAGCAGCTTATTTTCCTTTGAAAACAAAGTGGCATATGGCATAGAGTTTATTCCAGAGTGATGAACAGCACTGATGAGCTCGTCAAAACAAATTCTTAGAATCCAATCTATAAATACTGTCCTCTGATCATACACCCCTAATGAATGTTTGATACATATCACAGAGTTCTAACTTTAATGCTTCATTTCCGATGCAATAGACTGATTATACAGTCATAAAAGATTGAGTTCTTGGGTTACTTTACTGGTAGATTCCATTTTGTTGTCGTACTGTGGCATGACAGGACACTAAAAGGGAAGATATAAACCTGGATCTTATTTGTTTTTCAATTAGATGCAAGAAACCAGAGGAGATGGGTTGGACTGTTTTTAGTGCTTTGCACTCCAAATTGTCTTTATCTAAGGACTGCTTAGCAAAATAACAAATTTGCTGTAGAAATGTTTGATCATCACTTACACAAGATCTTAGTTTTCTGGCTTTGAAGACAGAAAGCTGGGAGAGGTTCATAGTGGAGTTTTTTATACTTTTGCATTACATTTTAAATTGGTGCAACTTTTCAGAAGTTACTTGTTCTGTAGCTATATATATTCCCTTGACAATGTGCTGTGAGTGTTGGGATTTTTTTAAATTGTAGCTTCATCAGTTTCAATATCAGTAAAAAAATCATTCACTGTAGTGTTATTACTTTTAAAAAAATAAAACCTTTATGCATATCAAAAGAATCTATGACTTGTAAAAGGCAGAGTGTCCTCAAGAATTACTTTGTCAGCAAATATTTTTAATTCTTGACTTTAATTTATGATGTTGGCTTGTTTTCTTCTTTTTTTTCTTTTAAATATTACCCACAAACAGTAAAATAATGGTGATAATTATGCAATTTTCACCCTTAACATATTTTTTCTAAAGTTATTCTCTGAATCTAATTTAAAAACTGATCAATCTTCAGCAATAGTTAGTAAAAGGATGGGAAAAAAAATACTGAGTAACTTGACTTTTCTCTCTTGAATGTGTTTCTATGGATTGTAGCTGCAAGAATTCAAACATATTTTTACTCTATTCATATTCCTTATGACTTAGAAATACAAAACATGAGCATTTGCTTCTCTGTTTTAATTCATCTTTATGTCCTGATATGAGAAAACTGGTAATGTTATCAACTAGTTAATTATTTGTTAAATATTGTTTAGGTAATCAAGTAATGTGACAGTATTACTAGGTTTCACAGAATCACAGAACATTAGGGATT
>NW_010193210.1:0-8413 GCF_000695765.1 Mesitornis unicolor
ATCTTTGAAAGTAGTAAAACAGCTCCAACCTGCGAACATCATGTTCAGTTGCAACAATACCTTTTCTATGTGAAGTTAATTTGCGAAGTCCCATGGAGGTTATTGATGAGGTCTGAAGGGCTTTGCTGGAAGGTGGATGTACTGAGAAGTAAAAAAAATATTAAACTAGGGACTCTGTGTTATAGTGAAGGAGTTGAGAAATATGCTGCTGCTCATTATTGACTGAAGCAGGTAGCCAGGTATAGACTTCCTTTTAGGAAAAGAAACAGCATAAACATAGTTAAATCTGAGATCAGTTATTTGCTTTAAAATTGTTTGCCAAAGTCATTTTCCCTGAATGTGAAAACTAAGGAGAAGAAAGAGGGCTTGCTTGCTTATAGCAGTAAATTCCTCTCAGTGGGAATACCACCAGGAGGTCCCTTCCTGGTGCTTTACTCAGGACAGTGCTTGCCCTTGTTCCTGCTGTGTCTGAAGTTTCTGTGCCGTCTTGCCTGGTCTTGATGTTTCTCCCACCATCACAAAACTTTGGGGAAACAAGCAGGAGGCAAATCCTTTCTCTTACATGCATGGTTTTCTGGGGTAATGTGTCTGTGGTGAAAGTGGTGATGACTGTTGATGAGGCACTGGGGTCCCTGTGTCACTTGACCTGTAATTACAGGATTGGACCTTCGATATGGGATCTCTCTGGTCAGAGGCTCCTAAGGCTCAATACCTTCATCCTATGAATCCATTCCTGCAACATCACGAAAATGTAGGAGATATCTTACCTCAGTGAGGACAAAGAATGACTAAGTTAGTGATTATTTTTTTCAGTGATGTGACACACTGTCCCTTGTAGAAAGACAGGATGGCAGATCCTGTTGGGATTTTATTGTGTTAAGGCAAGCAGCTAAGCATGTAAACCAGCAATGAGCAGTTGCAAAAGAAAAAACGAAGTGTTACGTAGCATGTTACGTAGTTAACAGTCTGATGATTTTACCAGCCTGTCAAGTCAGTCACTGATTTCAGCAGGGTGACTGCTATATCTCTCCCTGCATTGTTCACTGTGAAGTCTCACATTCTTAAAATTTTATCAATTGGTAAAATTTGGTTACAATGCTATGAGAAGTGGATATTTTTTAAAATAGTTGAGATTATACCATCTAGGGATTGTATTTGGCTATTATCAGTTCTTGGGCATTTGTTTAAATAACAGTAAAAACTGTTATCTAAATATATAAAAGGTTGACAGAGTGCAGAAATAGGTATTATTTTACAAAGCAAGCTAAAGCATTCCTGATACAGTGCTTGGGCAGATAGGTGACTGAATGTACCACAGCATTTAGTCCCTGGAGCCTTACCAGAAAGTAGTCCTAGACAAGTACAAGAATTGGCAATTGCTTACATGGAGATAAAAAAGGAGTTTATGTCCAGTAACTAGGAGCATGGGTAATATTTAATAGAGGATATTTCAGTTTGAGTAGTTGTAGCACCATCTATAATTTTCTTAAATCTTTATGTGCATTTTATTCTACCGTAAGATTAATAATACAGTACCACATAAGTTAGTGGATGCTTTGCAATATTGCTGTCTGAGCTGTATTGAATCTAAACCTAGCTCTCTCACACTCTCTTTACTCTTAATCAAGGTGCCATTCAGTGACAATTTACAAGGCCACTGTAACTATTTACATTTCAGTAGCACCCAGAGGCTATGGTTTTGTCACACCATGAGTTGCCCAGGTTGTTAACTATATTATTATTTTGTGACACGTAAACAATATGGTTGTGTGTTCAGAAACTTGCTATTGTAGTTTTACCATTCTGACAGAAAAATGCTATCAAAATATAAGTTTTGAGAACATTCAGCGTGGGGATTTCTCCAGGGTGTTTGCTAAAATAGAGATGAATGATTCTGTGGGTCAGGTGTAAGGTATGGTTTTCAGGCTAGCTATAGCAAACACTGCTGCTCATGGTTCAAAGTCGAGGAGGCAGCAGTTCACTTCTGGAGTTGAACCTGAAATTTTGTCTGCTTTTTTTTCTTTCCTCTCTCCTAAGTTTTAAAATAAATAATTGAGAGTTAACCATTTCTTGGTAGGTTTTTTTGAACTTGCCCAGTGATATATTACAAGGTAATTTCACTAGAAATTTTTTAAGACAAATGAGTGTTGTTACTCCATGTCTTTTATTAGAGCAAGTGAGGGCAAAAAGGAGCACCAAATATTCACGTTGTGAGCATGAGGGAAGGGCACTGAGATTTTGTTGTCATTTTTCATTAACTCTTGATTGTTTTCTAAGTGTTCAGAGGAAGACTTTTCCTCGATAGACTCACTTGTTACCTGATAGACGGGATAATATAAGAAGTATATATACTCTTATACATGTATGTTGACTAACTTTAGCTAGGAAGAAGCTGCATAAGGATAATAGGATTTTAGTCTGTCTGAGGCTTACTTTACTGGCTCTGCCTTGAGAGATGGAGGCATAGATAAGAAGTTAATGAATCCCCCTACTCAGACCAATTTGACAGTCAGGCTTTGTGAAACCAGGCGCACAGGAGACTGAAAGACTACACAGCTTAAGTGACTGTTCCTCAGACCACTGGAAGACCATTCCACATGCTAATCGAGCGTGCATGGGAAATGTAGTGTCTGTGTAAACTTTTTACTGGAAATGTAATACATATGTGAACTTTTATGTCATGAATATGTATCTGTAAGACACACATTGACTACTTCCAACTGCTAATTTTTCGAGCATTCAACTTATGTAATGATACACATATGCTCCCAGTGCTGAATTAAAGGATGTCTTGCTTTCTAACTCCTACAAATTGGTCTTAGAAAGTTATTGATCCGATATTTCAGTAACACACTGAAAGGACATTGAGCATCTAGAGTTCTAGGGTTTTTTTTCATTAGAACACAAACAGGAACACAGTAACCAGTGAAGCAGAAAACACAGATTTCCTGGCTGAGCTCGCTTAAAATGAAAGAGTGAATCTGAGTCTAGGGTACAGCCCACAAAGTCTGCTGCTCTAGTGTGGCTCTTATTACAGGACATTTCAGTGGCTTTCTTAATTAAAACAAAATGTCCAATCTTCTCTGGATCTCAACATGAATTTCTTACGTGAGGGGCTTGCTCTGTAAGTTTGCTTCTCTTCTTCTCATCTGTCCCCTAGTTCTGTCCCCAGCTACATGGTCCTTACTTGTGTATTGTGTCCTGCACCCTGGAAGCTTCTCTCTGACAAGGATGGTCATGGAAGCTATGATCTCCCCTATATTTGCAAGCAATTCAGTGTAACCTGGTGTGTAATCTGTCTCTGAAAGATTGGTACCTTCTTCTGTGCTGCCTAAGCACAACTTTGTAATAGAACACAACATATAGCTATCCAGTGAACTGAGAGATTAAATAGATGCCATCCATTCCACAAATCAATATGATAGAGCAGAATTCAAACCAGTATTGGTTTCCTCTCTGTTTCTATTTTGAATCTTGATGGAGGGTTTTGGCAAAGACAGATGAATTGTTCCAAGATCTGTAACTATGTTATTTTAACTATAGTTTGATTTAATAAAAAAGTAAGTTAAAAAAAAAGTAAAGAAATGCCTAGTGTTAATTCTCAGAAGATGAAAGGGAGAAGCTTTCATATATGTTTTCCTTATTTATGTAGTATATTTCTGTAGATTTTGCCTATGGCTGGTATTACAAGACTTCTGTGCAATAACAATTCTACTATGTCAGCCATGACTTACCACCTTCATAACACTTTATCCAAGATGACTCCTGTTGAATCTTTTTAATTAACCGTATACCATGATCTTTCTCTATTTCTTCTATTCCTTAGATGCAGTGCAATACAGTCATTTATTGTAGCCAGTAGAGAAGAACAGATGGAAAATATGTATTGGATTGCCCTTCATTAATATATTCAGCTTTTTGGTGAGAGTCTGATTTCATAAGGAAAGGCATTCAGATTGAACTAGTGAGACATTTTTCAGAATAAATCAAAATTGTAAGCCATTAAATAGATTTGGCTTTAGAACAATTACTGCAATTACATTAGTTTTTTGGTATAATTTATTTTGTTTTTTTCAGGTTCACAAGAGAGAGCTTACTGCAGTGCTAGTGCTCTGTTTTAACAAGCACGCTGCAGGCAATACATCTCTGTAGCAACATCCTTTGTGTGTCGAGGTGGTATGTCACTGAACCAGCCACCAGGAGCAGGGACGCTCAGCATCCCAGCAAATCACAGTTTCCCCATTGCTGACTTGGTGTGATCATTCAGGTGGATTTGTTGAGTATAACATAGTTCATTATTGGACAGTCAGATGAGGATATGAGAGTCATTATTATCTGACAGCTGAATCATCTGTGGAAAGTCAGAGCCACCATCACGAAAACCTTTGTGTCTGCCACAAAGGAACTCTGCTTTGGAAAATAACAAAACCTTCACTGTAAGGGGCACTTTCTAGTTGGAAAGGGTCAATATTGGTGGAGAGAATGAGGCTGGACATTGCTCTCTCTGTCATATGTGAAGCACATTAGATTGAAGCCTGCTGGCACTGCATAGCATAAAGCAGCAATATCCTGTTTCTTATTTTCATTAATAGCATGCTTTTGATGTTGTCTTATTGCTTTTTGTCTTGCTCAAGAAACAGTGTATTGCCTGTGAATTTTTTTCATTCTATATGTTCTTTATAGCACAGATTGGCTCTAAAATATCAGGAGTTCACCACACTTATGGGTTGAGCTATAGCTGTCCTTTTTTTATCCTGATAAAACCAGGAAACAAATTTCTTTGCTTAAAATACAATGATTGCCCTTATTTTACATACATGTCCTCTGGCTTCAGTTCAGGAAAATGGGTACAGCCTGTTTCTTGACCATTTACACTACTTCAGAGAGGATCTTCACCTGTCTGCTGCTCCTGCTGCCTGCCAGATTCTCTTCCTCTGTTCTCACAAATTTTGAGCAAAATGTACTTTAAGAAGCTGTACTAGTTTTGCTGGTGTCTCTGTACAGGATGATTTATGGTAGGTGTTTTGAGTATTGATACTGGGTTTTGAAGATAAGTCACCTTATTTTGTCACCTTTTCTGAAGCAAAGAAAAAGAGTCATTAGGATCTCCTGGAAGGACAGGAGGAACTGGAGCAGCAAAGATCTCTTCAGCTCCCTTCCCTCCTGTGTCACCTGACACAGCCTGCCCACATTGGTAATCCTAATTTCTCCATGACAGTTAGTCAGGCTGCAGCAAAGATTAAATGTCCTTTCTTGTAGCTGAATTACCTTTCTGGATGTAGGCAGTATAAAATAGGTACATCAATGTACCTACTGCCTCTCTGGTTTTAATTGTTTCAGAAATCCTGTCTGTTCTGAATTCATAATAACTATGAGTTTTTCCAAGACTTGTAAGCTCAGAATCAGACCAGTAGCAAGGCTCTGTATAGGCAGACTTTCCTGTTGAAGAGAGGTGTTAGAATTCTGATTCTGAAACACTGCTTGAGGATGTCTTGCTTCTCAAGCTCTGGCTGGCTTCATGATCCAGTCCAGAAAGACAGTATATGAATTAATACTGCTCCAGATCAATGAGCAAAGGAAGTGATTTTCTTTCCTCCTTCCTCTCCATTATTAATTAACACATCTTAAACCCAAAGCCATTTATGTGTGTCTGTACAGCCATGATCACTGTCACTGTTTCAAATCCTGTGGTGTTCCCCATGCTTTCTATCACCAAAAATAAACATTAGCAACAGATTCTGGAGTAGAAGTTGGGATGACTGTTAGTTTGATCTATCTTAGATCCAGAAATTCTTCAGCTTCCATAGGCATCTCAAATTGCCTGATGACAAATTAAATGGAGCATAGGCCCAGGCAGCTCTGTGGGGGAGTGCACCGAAAGCTCAGGCAGCTAATTTGAGTAATCCAGAAACCTGGGGTTGCAGTGATTAATGAGGCAGGGACCTCCAGCTGGCCTGTAACTTAAGCAAACTGACAGTCTGTTGAATTAAATACTGGTGTGATTGACAGCAACCCTACTGAAACCCACATCAGGACTAGTTATGTTGCCTTCCTGATGTATATTTATTCTGAAGTATGTCTGGTCTTGGGTATCTCAGACCTTTATGTCTCAGTATGCTGAATTGCAAATCTAGATGTTCTCCTTTTGTTTGTTGCTGTAAACCATTTATATGAAAATGCTGAGCCTTTTAATTGTGGGAAAGATTATGCAATGTGCAAACTCATATACATGCATACATGTATACATAGATTTCACTGTATCTTAATTTCCTCTGTGGCATATTAGAACCTGTTTTTCTTGTCAGTCACTTTAAAAAGCCATAAGTCAACAAAAAGCAGTATTTCAGGGGGACATTCTGAGGGCCTCATGTGGACATATTTAAAGATGGGAAAAGCATAGCAGTAAGATGTATTTCACTTTGGTATGCTGACTAATGCTGTAAAAATATGGGTTTTGAGAAACAAAAACCCATGCCCAGTAGAAATACAGGGATGTGACAAAAACAGAAAGCATGTTTGGATAATGATCATCAATAAAGCTGACAGACTATATTAGTACTTCCTTTACCTGATTACAAGCTAGAAATACAATTATGCTTTTATGACTTATATTAATATATTGCTGTGAGGAAGAACATTTCCTTATTTTCTTTACATAATATTTTGAAGGCAGTCGTGCAAACTCTTTCTAGTGCTGCAGGCTAGCCCCAGCTGCCTGGTTGGAGTGCAGGCAGTGCTCAGCTCTTGCCCTTCCTCTCAGCAGAGGATCTGAGCTCTGGCACTCATCAAGGTATCACACCTGGGTAACTCCTGCTCTGGTCCTCACACAGGGAGAGCAGCCTCACGTCTGCTCAAAGGATGGGCAGACATGCTGGAAATACTGTAAAAGGGATGACATCTGGGATGCTTCCGTTACCTTTAGTATGGGAAACTGGAAGTTCATGTACCACTTATCAGCTGATGAACATTTAATAGATATTTCTGGGCAATGCCAAAAAATTGGTAACAGTTTTTCTAGTAACAGTTCAGAAAGAGATCAAGAGAGGGCAACTTTTGTATATGGAAAATAGAAGCTAGTTTAGTGCATGAATAAATATTTCTTATATCAATCAGATGTAATTTAAAAAAAATAATAATAGAATGTTTTCATAGACTAAAAGATACTTTGGATTCTAGTTCAAACTTTCTCTCCATTGTTCAGAAAGATAAATATTTTTCCTATTGGTTTCAGTACTTTTATTTTCTCTTCTGTGCATTAATTCCATGTGAGGATTTTTTCAGTACGTATGTAGAGACACACATTAGCTGCTCTCATGTATAAGATGAGGAGCTCAGTCTGGAAAGCCTGACTAAGTGTTAGCCTGTTTCACAGATAATAAACGATTACTCCTTCCACTGCAGCTGGCAGGCAGTGAGTACAACCAGTGCACGTAGGGTTTGTGTTTGCAGAAGGAGACCACATGGAAGGTAATCTAGCTACACATGCAAAACATATAATGGTCTCTACCTTGTTTTTCTCTGCCTGTTGCCTCTCTTTGCAGCCATTCTAAACAGCTTCGATTTGGCAGTGTGTCATTACCAAGCATATATATGTCTCACTTGAGAGATTATTGAAGGCATGTATTTTCTATTCATGAATGCATCTCTGATTCCAATTATGAACTCTACCTTATTAAAATTTATGCTCATTTGGCATTTCTTTTAATTATCTTAAAAAAAAAGCTCAAACTTTTTTTTCTTTTTTACTTTTCCTTTGTAAAGGCTAAAATATTGATTTCTACCTACCTGGCTTTTGTTGTCTTTCCTGCTACTGCAACTCTTTTGTCTCCATAGAAATAATGTCTCCCTAATGTTACCTGCATATGAAGACCTTTGTACATCTGCAGATCTTTATTTTGTCTTTAGAGGAAATGAGGCTGCCTTGGAAATGGGTTTTGCGTGGATTTTTAAATTCTCTCATAGTCAGATAAAATCAATTGATTTGCAATGAAGACAAGAATATCTAGTGATAAGTGTTTTGTACATAGGGTTTTCAAAACGTTGGTCACAGCACAAGTAATAGGACTCCACTATACTACTTGCAGTAGTCACAACTTTTCTGAAAGGATACATGTTGAAGGTTGTTAGCACAGATATCCTGAGCAGCAGGAGAATATCCTCGACTTGGCCAGTAAAGGTATTGCCTGCGTGCAATATTGTGATGCTGCATAAGCAGCAGCATTGATGTTGAAGTTGAGCTTTGAAGTTGGCAAGGTGGGGCATTGTTCAAGGTTCCAATGCAATTGTGCAGGCTGTGACCAAGCTGTGGGCAGCTGTTAGCTGTCTTGCCTAGTGAGGACAACGCTAGTGATTGACTGACTGATGGCTGCAGAAAAGCAATGAACAGCTATGTCACAGAATCACAGAATCACAG
>NW_010193211.1:0-693 GCF_000695765.1 Mesitornis unicolor
CATCATCATCACCATCATCATCCTCCATCCTTCATCCTTCATCATCATCCAGCAGCAGCTGCAGCAGCATCATCAGCATCTCCATCATCCTCCATCCTCCATCCTCCATCCTCCATCCTCCATCATCATCACCACCACCATCATCATCATCCTCCATCCTTAATCCTTCATCCTCCATCATCATCATCCTCCATCCTCCATCCTCATCATCATCATCATCATCATCATCATCATCATCATCATCATCATCATCATCCTTCATCCTCCATCCATCCATCATCATCCATCACCACCATCATCATCATCCTCCATTCTGCATCCTTCATCCACCACCCATCCTCCATCACCATCATCATCCTTCATCCTCCGTCTTCATCATCATCATCATCACTATCATCTCCATCGTCCTCCATCATCACCATCATCATCCTTCATCCTCCATCCTCCATCCTCCAATCCATCCATCATCATCCATCACCACCATCATCATCATCCTCCATTCTGCATCCTTCATCCACCACCCATCCTCCATCACCATCATCATCCTTCATCCTCCGTCTTCATCATCATCATCATCACTATCATCTCCATCGTCCTCCATCATCACCATCATCATCCTTCATCCTCCATCCTCCATCCTCCATCATCATCACCATCATCATCATCCTCCATCCTCCATCCTCCATCCTTCCT
>NW_010193211.1:771-1675 GCF_000695765.1 Mesitornis unicolor
ACCCCCCCCCCCCTCCTCCCCCCCCACCCTCCACCCTCCATCCTTCATCCTCCACATCCATCACCATCATCCTCCATCCTCCATCCTTCATCTTCCATCACCATCATCATCATCACCATCATCAACATCACCATCATCATCATCCTCCATCCTCCATCCTCCATCCTCCATCATCATCATCATCACCATCATCACCACCATCATCCTTCATCCTTCAACCTCCATCACCATCATCATCATCATCACCATCATCATCCTCCATCCTCCATCCTTCATCCTCCATCATCATCCATCATCCATCACCATCATCACCATCATCACCATCATCCTCCCTGCTCCATCACCACCACCACCACCACCCCCACCACCATCACCCACCCCCATTTCTCCCCCACTCCCACCTGCTCTCCACCTCCTCGATGCTGTCGGGCAGCGGCTTGTTCAGCGTCTCCGGGAGGAAGCAGCCGCCGCCGCCACCACCGGGGCCACCCCGTAGACGGTGGGCGGCAAGAAGGGGTAATACTCATCCATCATCTTCACCAGCGGCGCCACGATGCCGCCCACGCGGGCCATGGTGCTCCCAAAACCCAGCCCCGTTTGCCTGCAGGTGCCGTGGGGTGAGGTCACCACCCTGGGGGCGTCGCGGGTGGGTGACAGGGTCGTGGGGCCGGGGTTTTTACCTGATGGGGGTCGGGTAGAGCTCGGTGGTGTAGAGGAAGACGCAGTTGAAGGAGGCAGAGAGGCAACCTTTGCCGATGACGGCCAGGGCCGTGCGCACCGTCTGCAGCTCTAGGGGTGGAAACAGGGGCGAGATGGAGCTCGGTGTGGGGCAGGAGACACCTCGGGGGTGTGGGAGACACCTCGGGGGTGTGCGATGGAGATGGGGCCCTATGGGGTTGGTGGG
>NW_010193212.1:0-1093 GCF_000695765.1 Mesitornis unicolor
TACCTATACAATCAGTTAACCCAAGAGGTCTCTATGCCTTACAGTTGTGGCAATGGATGTCTTGCAGTCTGGCATGTAAACTAGGTCAAATGTGGGGTCCCAAGGAAAGGTTTCACAGGTATTGTTCCTTTCCTGGGAGTTCAGTTTTATGGGACCTCTAATTTTGGTAATCTTCCCACTCACATTCACAGGTGTTTCAAAAGTTACATTTACTGATGTTCTTGTATATGTGCAATTCTACTCGAACCATGTTTTATCTATATTTGCCTTTGGAGGACCCTTCCAAGTCTCGAAGGCTGGAGGTCCCAGTGTCACATTCCCTTGGGGGCCTCTTGGTCTTCATGTGTTGTAAGAAAATTGCACAACAGTAAACATCCTAACATTAAGGCACGAGAGGTTAGGGAACACATAATACATCAAAATTATTTACACAAACAACGTTTTAAAACTATGGGAATATAGGGAACGTAGATTGTCAGTGGTTGTCTTCAGTCTTCCTGAGCAATAGACGTCCTGATGATAACCTGTATAGGACACAAGAAGGGATATAGCCAATCCTTTTGGTTCGAATGTTAAAAAGAGGGAATAATCCACTTAGTACTGATATTATGTTCTTGTGTTAGGTCATCCACAGCAACCTAAGAATTAGAGTTCAGGGGTGTTTTCAGGGTCAGTGGTACTTCTCCAATGGTAGGCAAGTTCACAAGAACAGGCTGCCCAGCTTGGTATGCCGGTTCTCCCTGAATAACCCAGGGATCTTCTATCATCTTTTGTCTATGACCCAATGCAGGAGGGCTAGAACAAAAGGCATTAAGTTTGGGACATCCGTTGGCTCCCCATCTATCATTCACACGAGTTATTGCATTTGAGAGGCGAGTGGACCACCCTGCCTCATGGGGTTGGAGGTATCGCTTTAAGAGCCCATTGGCCCTCTCAACTATTCCATTTGCTTGAGGGTAATAGGGAGCATGGAATACCCACTGTCTTCCCTCCCCTCTTGCCCATTCCTGGACCACCCCAACAGTAAAGTGGCTGCCACTGTCAGACTGGAGTGTGCTTCAGGCCCTTCACTGTACTCTCCCCTGTCACCCGG
>NW_010193213.1:0-29843 GCF_000695765.1 Mesitornis unicolor
AGATTCTCCCTGATCCTTCTCTTACTATTGAGAAAATTTTACTATTTGTAAAATGATTTTTTATTGTCTTTCACTGAACTGACCAATCTGAGTTCAAGGTGGGCTTTGGCCTTTCTGATTTTCTCCCTGCATAATTTCACTTCATCCTTGTAGTTTCTTTAAGTTGCCTGCTCCTTCTTCCAAGATTTGTAGGCTTCCTTCTTTCTCTTAATATGCACCCATATATCACTGTTTAACCAAGCCGGGTTCTTTCCCTGCCAACTCGATTTCCAGCACACAGGAACAGCTCGCTCTTGTGCTGTCAAGATTACCTTCTTGAGGACCTCCTAGCCCTCTTGGGCACCCTTGTCCCCAAGGACTGTCTCCCAAGGGATCTCATTGACCGACCTCCTGAACAGTTCAAAGTCAGCCCTCCGGATGTCCAGGGTGGCCGTTCTGCTGGCCGCCCTCTTCACCTCTCCTAGCACTGAGAATTCCACCATCTCATGGTCGCTGTTTCCCAGGCGCCCTCCAACCCTCACATCGTCCACAAGGCCTTCCCTGTTTACAACAGGAGGTCGAGTTGGGCACCTTCCCTTGTCGGTTCCTTCACCAGTTGTGTGAAGAAGTTGTCTTCCACACACTCCAGGAACCTCCTAGACTGTTTCCTCTCAGCTAAGTTTATCTAGTAGTTATAGGACTCCTTTGAAATGCGATTACTTAATTAAAAGGCAGCATCATAATTCAGTCACAGAATGGTGGCATTACAGCTGTAGAGGACATCTGAGAGCATGTCTATATTGTTGATCATCTACTGGGCACAGTTGGAATGAAAATTCTCTAAGGCAGACACAGTATTTCTTGTCAAAGGTTGTTTCTCTGCTGACAGGACTACATATTGCTTCTATGGCACATAAACTAAAGTAGATATAAGGAAATGAGGCATCTGTAGCAGGTGAGTCATATGGTCCAGACTGGACGAATTACCTAAGGAGATGCTACTCTACTGGCAACAGTGGAAGCCTAGACAATTTTTGGCTGAGGTTATAATTCAGTCTGCAGATTAAATAAATTAAATGTAGATGTCTCTTTGTCCATTAGATGTTTAGACTCTTGTCAAAGTTAATGAAGTTTCAGTTAGCACAGTCAATGGACCACAGAGAGCAACTCAGCTCATCCTAAAGCAGAGGCCCAGCACTTACACTAGGGCCATCTGAGATGTCCTGACACATCACATGCAGTTCCACCTCCTGCAATGTCTCACTTTTCTAGAAGTCTTGAGTTACACATGCCAGATTCAGATATCATTATGAACTTTAATACTATAGAGTACTTCAAACAGTATCTCAAAATCCTGCTCATAATGTCTACTTCTTACAGTGTTTTCCATGAAAAATCTACTGAAGTCTAGCACATTCTGGACTGTCAGCTATGAGTTTCTTTTAGCTTAATATAGTTTGGGTAAAAGTCGATCTTTGATAGAAAAGGGAAAAAATAATTACATTTTTCATTTCCTTTCTCAAGATATATTGTCACAAAAAATTGGAAAATATTAACTTATCTGTCTAAAATAGAATAATATAATGGTATAATAAGACTGTTAGACTTAGAAAATACTATAAGAAATGATACAAACAAAGAAGGAAGAAATATCATGGAACACCATTTAACCCATGCCTTAGGGTGAAATATCTATTAAAGAGCATAATAGTCTGAAACAAATGACCTGATGGTTTCATTCCATACCTATTATGTGTTTAATACAATAAAAATCCCTGAAAATAAGTTATTTTTTAATAAATTAAATGGAAGGATATTAAGTATCCTCCATACATCAAATTATTAAAATATTTAAAATATTTTTAAGGTATTACTATACAGTACAGCCCATTTTGCACAAAGTAATAATTCTCTTGTGAAATGAAAGATAAACAGTCTTTAATTGTGAGGGATACAAGCTGACTGTATAGCACAAGTGAGTGTGAGTTGTACATCTTTTTAGTTTTTTGATGCCAGCTCAGATCCTGCCCAAACATCTGGTCTTACAGTTCCTCTATGTATGGAGAAGTCCTGAAAAAAACCATAAGGAATTCTTTGCACAGGAGTTAGTCAGGGATCTCAACTTTCCCTTTTTTGACATTTAAGAGATTTATGACTGTAAAGTGAGTTCTCAGTCAAAAGTTAGCAGTATTTACCTATTTATTCATCCCAGTAAATTTAGGGGGTTTATGAGGATGTCATTTTTATCTTATTTTTCTGATGGTCCTAGAAAATATAAACTGTGCATATAATTGGAAGAGCTGTTCCATTGCTAGATAGTGAAAGTTTACACAGCAGTCAGAACTTGACTCTCAAGAAAGCCAGATTATACATGCTCCTCCTCTACATAAACACAGGAAAAAGCAAGTATTTCAGGCAAAGGAATGGCTTCATTCTACAAAGAGAGTTCTATGTATTTTTACACATGCTAACCAAAATGAGTTTGAACAAATGGCAAACCAACACGAACCTGGAACCGCTTTTCATAATGAAGATATATGTCAGCATTTCTGACATAACCTAAAGTCCCATTGCTTTAGACATTTGCATATTAAGAAACAGACCCAGTTTCCAGTCTTTATAGTGAGAGACAAGAGGTAAGAAGTTAAATATGTGATGAAGTGCTTTAGTGATGGACTTCCATAGGACAATTATGTAGTTGAGAATTTTTGTAGCTTATTGGCTGAGTGGCCACATCCAAAGAGTTACATCCAACAGCTCAATGTCTGAGTGAAAACCAGTAACAATTGGTATCCTTCAAGGGTCTGTATTGGGACCAATACTATTTGATATCTTCATCAATGACATAGACAGTGGGATTGAATGGACTTTCAGCAAGTTTGCAGTTTACACCAAGCTGAGAGTTGCTTCAGTTTTGCTTCAGATTTGCAGTTGACTTGCCTGAGGGAAGGGATGCCATCCAGAGGGACCTTGACAGACTTGAGAGGTGGGCCCTTGCAAACCTCAGGAAGTTCAACAAGGCCAAGTGCAACGTCCTGCACCTGAGTCAGGGCAATCCGCAATATCAGTACAGCCTGGAGGATGAAGGGATTGAAAGCAGACCTGTGGAGAATGACTTAGGTCTGTTGGTGGATGAAAAGCTGAACATTATTCGTCAACCATAAAAATAACCATATCTTGGGCTATATCAAAAGATGCATGACCAGCAGGCTGAAGGAGTTGATTCTGCCCCTCTACCATGCTCTTATGAGCCCGCCCCTGGAGTACTGCATCTAGCTCTGGAGGCCCCAGTACAAGAAAGACATGGACCTGTTGGAGTGGGTCCAGAGGAGAGCCACAAAAATGATCAGAGGGCTCGAGCACCTCCCCTCAAAGGCTGAGAGAGTTGAAGTTGTGCAGCCTGGAGAAAAGAAGGATCCAGGGGACCTTATTGCAGCTTTTCAATACTTAAAGAGTGCTTACAGAGAAAGACTATTTACGGAGAAAGGAGTCAAAACTATTTTTAAGGATAAACCTTTGAAGTCTTATGAGTCAGGGAAGTGAGTTTGTCTTCTCTGTCTTTTCTTTTTCTTATGTCCACATGTAGGAAGTGAAACACTGTTATAGTGGGAGACAGTAAGACAAAGTAACAACAAAGACAAAGACAACAGTAAGACAAAGAAATTATTGTGCCCACTGACTGTTCAGGTGCAACTTAGAGGTGTCTTTACAATTTTCAATGATACATAAACTTATCCCTTTGCTATCACTTTTTATTTTTTGGTGAGACTTGAATGTAAAATATAATTCCAATACAAATATCAACATTTAACCTTTGTTTAGCTTAAATTATGCTATTAACAATCAGTGCTGGATATAGGAAAAAATATTTTAAATCAATGATTGAAACTGTCATGGTGGATGAGTCATCATTTTCACCTTGGAATCTGTTTTACACTTATACAAAGGCAAGAAAACTGCTGTGAGTAAGAACAAAAAAGATTTAGAAACTGTATGTGTCTGAGCCAATAACTGATTCAGACTTTTTGTTTCTTGCAGAGGAATTGATCCTGCCCACCTTTCAATAACTACAGTACTGATGTCTACTTTTGAGCTGTCATCAAGGCTCCACTAATAGTCAATGAAAAGAAGTCAGCACTTTTAAGGCATGATTCATCCACCGTATTTTAGGCATCCTTAGGATCATATGCAATGCTCCCGAAGTTTGATCACATAAATCTTAATACATTACTGAAGAGACCTAAGAGGCTTATTAGAAGATAATGGCAGTAACATTGCCAGTATACACTGAAAGTAAAAAGTACCAATAGTTCAGTGGTAGTTACAATAATTTAGTCACATGTTTACAATAGATGGAGAAATAAAGAAAATTGTAACAGCTCGTTATCAAGTATGTTACTATATAAAAAGTAGGATCCTCTGGCTAGAGCGGAAGTCAATTCAGATCAAGTTCAACCTGGATTTCAGGAGTTTAATTTTGAGGGTAATTAATAAAATGTCTGGAACAACTAAGAGTATAAGATATCTCTTTTTAATATGTGTTTTGACTGAAAAACATTTTGACCCTAAAATTCATATTCTTAGTAAAGAAAAATTCAAGAAGTTGGAATGGTTTTATTTCACTAGTATAATATAAAATCAGAATTTCTAGTGAAGCCATTTCAAAACATGAAGACGCTAAGTATGCCTGCCTGAAGCTCTTCTCTTAGCTGAAGCGAAACCACACCACTCCACAGCATTTTGTGAAGCACTTCAGTTTCATCAGAGAGCACTTTGTTTGGAGAAATGATTCCGTCAAAATTTTTTGTGAATCAAGTTTGGTAACTGACCACAGGAACAGCTTACTAATGATACAATTGATTCTTTGTCACTTTAATTCTTTAAATCTGTTCTGGATGTATTTCTGAACATCTGTCATAGTGTAATCAAAAGTTATGGGTTTGGTGTAGGGATGATTAGGTCAAACTGCAGGATCAGAGTTATTCAAAAGGTCAGACTAGATAATCATAACTGTTCTCTGTGACCTCATATGCTATTCATCTTATGCATTAGGCCTTCTGCATTTGATTTTAAATATGCTCGGCCCCTTAGAGAGCAATGGAGAATCTTAAATAAATGGCTGGAATTTAAAATTTCACGCTATGCTATTACTATTGTTGATCATTTCGTGCAGCGTTACCTCATCTGAAACTTCCCCAGAGAGGCTGGCCTCAAGTAAAGGGTTGGGAAAGGGGAAAAACATAACAACAATCAAGGTTTTCATAGATTTTTGATCAACAACAAAGACCTGCCCTGCTGGTGTTAGAGATTCCTGTGTAACTTAATCTCAGGAATGGGAGTTTCCACTGATTAATCTTTCCCTTACCTGTCCCTCATCTGTCATTGGTAAATGGCATCAAACACAGTAATTGTTCGGGAGAGGGACCAAACCGGCCTTAGGATGTAAAGAAGTCCTTCAACCCACAATTACAAATTTGAGCCTGCCTGTGGGTCAGATGTACCCCATCTGAACAAAGACCTCATTTTCCCATATGCAACACGCACAGTTGCTGGCACTCAGTCAAGAGCAATTCAAATAAAGGACTGTCAAACAGGGAAAATTGATTCAGAATCCAACTTGAGCAAGCAGAGGGAAATAAGCATTGATGTGAGCTGTAGGCTAATTTGGCCCATTATCTTCCCTTGCATACTCATTATTCACCTTTCAAATCTTTACTCTGAATCCCCTTGCAAAAAGCAACCTCTGCAGCCTTGATTTCAATTTACTATCCCTAACATTTGGTTAACATTCTCCATGTTGTGCTATTATTGTACTCAAGTTTTTCCCCGGCACACTGCTCATCAACCCAATTTATTGACTCATAGAGTTACTAAGGAGATGCTTATCAAGCAGAATAAACACCTCTGTGCTTGCCAACTGGTACTGTGTAAATTGGCTTTGCTTCAGTGTCCAGCCATATTTTAACAAACCCTTGACAGTGCCTCAAAATGCTTTGCTTTGTGTATGGATTTGCCAGCAGAGTACATTTCTACTGTCACAGAAGGGGATTTGTATTTTCCACCACCTTTTTTAAGCCTAATTTCAATACTTTGTTTTTTTCATATTTTATCCACAGCCCACCTCATTGAAATCTAGCAAAACATTTTGCACAACTTATTATTAATGTGCCATCCAACATCATTAAATTTGTTCACTGATACACATATGTAAATGTATTTTGTCACAATGACTGTTACTAGATTGACCTGGCAACCAAGTGTTGCATTAAAGCTGAGCAATTCTGAGTTACGGAAGTATACAGGTAACTTAGTGAACATTTTCTTCTCTAGTACATTTACGGATTGTTGCTGCAAAGTTTCAGTAGAAGTATTGTGTGCATTGATTGTATTGATATTTTCCCCAGAGGCTTCATTATCAACATTGTAAACTCTGAGTACAAAAAGGACAAATGAGTTATTCTGATGACCAGTGCACTCTGCCATCATCTTTATGTACTTTGGGGATGCAAGGAGTTTTTTTCTGAATAGCTCAGTGTCCAAGCTATGTCATACAAACAGAAATCATATCACGATACTGAGGGTCATCTAATACTTGCTCACCTTCCTATTCCAATACTTTCATGTTCTGTTAAAACACACTCACTGAATTCTTCATAAATCAGAGCATACAAAGTTCACTGGCACCATGGGGCTGTAACAAGCCTTTTCCTCTCTCCTTTTTTCTTTCATACTTGTAACACAGCTGTTTATACAGAAGGGAGACAATGCTGAGTTTGTTAACAGCTGGCAGTTAGTAGAAATTTGTTATGGAATGGGTCTTGAAATGGCCCAGTCTCCTTGACGATGAAAAGCCAAAAGGCTATGTTGCTTTCAAAATCTTGTTTTGGAACTAGAAGTGGAGCTTGAGGCTGTGCCAATTCCAGACTCATGAAAGCTGCAAAAAGAGAAAGGGGCCAATTCCTCAGCTTCTGCTTCAAGCAAAATGAGCTTTGTGAGACAGGATTTGTTTCCACCTATTAACATCAGTATGTTGTTCTCCACCAGCACCCACCAGAATAACTGTCACTTGGCACATCTCTTTTCCTATGTTTTGAACAATGGAATTAACTTGACTGTCCCTTGTCACTCGAGGCCTCCACACTTTTCATTGTATATATTTTTTATTCTTTAGATCAAGAGATTCAGGAGGAAAAATACTTCTTGTGATAAACGGTGGCATACAGTAGGCTAGTGGACACCAGTTTAAATATTCCAGGAAGAAAAGATGGAAAAGGTCTTTTAGAGATGTCCCAGGACAAAGATTCGGACAGAAAAAGAGTATATGGATAGCAGAAAATAAGGGTAAAATTATTCAAGCACAGGCACATTCACATAGAGAATGTTATCTTACTGAGAAAAAACCCCTCCAAACCAACTTGATTGATGGATAAGATTCTGCCTGCCTTTTACTGCAAAAGCTGTTCTGGCAATGGTGTTGGTTTTTTTTTTTTTCCCCTGCAACAATTTTCTAGCATTACGGAGGAGATGCTGGTGGTGTAAAATTAGCGAGGCACTTTGCCAGTGCCTCAGAGAACAGGCTGCTGCGTTCACCAATTCCCAGCCACAGAGTTGAGAAAGGCTGTGGGGCTTGGGAGAGCACCCCTGACCCCACGACCGGCACCAGTGGGACCATGTTTCTCCCTCAGCCACAGCGCAGGCAGCTCCATGCTGTTTGTGCAAATGGTGGGGGACAGATGCGTTTTCTGCCAGACTAAAGGATGACACAGAGAGAAGCAACTGAGCAGGTTTCAAAGGAAACTGCTGTTAGTCACAGAGATGATAGAGGAAGTACACTGGAGCAACTGAAATTGCAAGATAATAAGGATCAGGGTTCACACAGAGGTTGTTCAGGTTATTCACTGTATTTTAATAGGACAATTTTTGCGCAAATAAGGTTACGGCATATTGTATAAAGATATAATGAGGAGCAAACTTGTGAAGTTTTTTTAAAAATATAATCTATACCTTGAGACCTGAGAGCATCATTGAAACAAGGATAAAAAGTAAAAGGAGGACAGATACTAATGACTGTGTATTTAAAGATGTTTAAGGAACAATTTGATCCTTATTTTTGTGATCTGCCCAGTAACTTTTTAGTGCAAAATGCAGGTTTCTAAAAGTACAGATAACTTTAGTGAATCAGACCGCTAGTCTTTCTGCACCCCCTATTTTGTACAGCAGAAATAACACATTAATGCCTCAGGCAGGTCTCAGGCTGTCTCGGATGGGTAATCCTAATATTCATTCTGGCAGCCAAGAGCTTCCAATGAGGAACAAACTTACGAGGCAGATTGAGGGAGTCTTCTGTCATCCCATAAATTCTCACACTTTTTCCTTCATCACCTTCTCTTGTGTTGCCTCAGCAGTAAAGACCAGACAGGTTGCTTAGGTTACTCAGAAGGTGCACTATGGCACCATGATGCAATCATGGCCCATACATCATCCAATGCAAAGGCCTTACCTCATCAATAAACTTGAAGAGATTCTCTGTAGGGGCTGTCAGAGCTGCATCTGCCCATGCCACCAGCTGTGTGGCTGTTCTTTGCTTTGAGATACAAAACTCCCAGATGCTAAAGGGAACTGCAAGTTCTGTCCTAGCTCCGTGTCCTCTTTATAGATCCCACATTTCAGAGTCACAGGAAAACATTTTGTTTAATTCTAATCTTTAAATATGTGTTTGTGCACTTGGCTTGTCTCAAGACATTCAACCACCTTTCTTTCTGCTCTGTCTTCTTGTTTTCCACAGTATGTTTGTTCCTATCATCTGCTACTGTACCCCATCCTTGCTTCTTGTGTGTTGAACATTTAAACTGATCTCTTCCAGCCTGCACAACTCTCCACAACTCCTTTGCAAATTAGGTACTAATTAATTTATCTATCAATCAAACATTTTTTATTATGCTGGTAAGTAAGTATGGTGTTTTATCTAGATCTCTAAGTACCTATTTGCTCTCCAAAGCAAGAAATGGAGGGAAAAAAAAAGGTAAATTAGACTCAAATAGTTTAAAGCAGCTCTTGCCAAAGCACAAACCTGCTCTTGTCAAGGTCAGCAGGAGTTTCACTGATGGAAAAGGAGCAGAGGTGGGGGCTCTGTAATGTTAATGTTCAAGAACAGCAGTGGGATTTTGCAGTTATGTTCTCCAATGTGTGATGCAGGACCATACCCTTCACTGGATAACTTAAATGATGGACAGGCTAATATTTCTTTAGTCTGCCAAATAAATCCACAAGTGGCTTTTTTTTGTCCTTTGTCATACTATGACTCCTTTGAGTTGCATTTCATGCATCCTTAAATTTTATTCCCCAGATCACTTATCACCTTACAAAAAGTTGGGTTAAGGTCTTGTTCTGTTTTCAGAGGTGCTGGTTTTACCCATGTGCTTATCGGTAGTGAATTCAGTGGTGTCTGCTTTACAATGGGGTGAACACAGAGACACTCAGGCCTGGAGGCCATGAAATGTCTGGCAAAGTATCATCTCATGAAAGTTATTTGTTATAATATTATACAGAATAAATCATGGCTGACGCATCTGCTAGAGCTATTTTTAAAGGAAATAATTCATAAAGTTGAGAGGTGTGAAACAGTGAACATAATCTACACTGACTGGGGAAAAAAAAACCTGTACCTCAGAGGAGACTGAAACAGGGGGTTAGCCACAAGCTCAGAAAGCATCATTCTGGTCAGGATAAAGATCTGTCTGAAGAGCTCTGTGCTGGTGATATCACTGCTGTGAGAGGGAAATGCTCAATGAGATGATAAATGGAGAATTATACATCTTTATTTTTCTGCCCATTTACAAATGACTTAATCATGCTAACAGGATCTCCACTAACTTCACTCATATATAGAACACATTATATTGGAGCCAAGCAAGTGTCGCTCTAACAACGCAGCTTTTACCATCCACTTTATTCTTGTATGTCATTTGTATAGACTGCTGTATGGAGTGTCTGGAAATTTGGGATTATTATATTTTTTAAAACAGACACAAAGTGAAAAAGACTAATTTCAAAACAGGTAAGTTTTATGCTTCAAAGCCAAAGGCAGCAGGTAGGGCTTGATGTTCTCTGTAAATACAGCAGGGAAATGTTGTGGGTTGCGAAAGTAATTAGAATTCAGATGGCAAAAAAATACCATCAGCTGTCACTTAAAAAAGCATAAGCAGTACCTAGATAGGTGAGGGTACAAATGGATCTCTGGGCCAGAATCTCTTCTCACCCCACTGCTGTAGATCAAGAATAATCTCAGTTTTTTATTTTGTACAAAATTGGTAAGGGGAGAAATAAGCTCAGTGAGGAACTGTCTGGGTGTCAGAGAGATCAAAGACAAATTGGATTAGAATGCTCCTCGTATGACATGAGAAAGAACAGAAATGAACAGAAATTACTTTATTTCTCAGCAAAGGACGTTAGGCCACGATCTGGCTTATGTGAGCCTCTAGGGAAACAAGCCCAGACTCAGACACACTACTGTGCCTAGCTAGGGCCATCTCAGTGTCACAGGGACTCTGCAAAAGCAGAAGAGGGCACAAAGAAATATGCAGAAATGATGACAGGGCTCAAAGGGATGAATCACAAATGGAAGCTGGAACAACTGTCACTATAATATATTCATGCATTGTGTCATGGCTTAATGTCAGACAGTAATAAGGACAAAAATATAAAATATCAATTAAACACTGCAAATGACCTAAACAATTCAGAAAATGGTTTTAAAAGCTCTTACACTACTAGTAAAAATAACTTAACAGATGCACAAATGCACCTTGGGATGAATGTATTATGTATTATGGATTCAGGGCTGCCATTATAACCCTCATAATTACTTTTCCACTTGCTCATGTGCTGTACATCTGTGACTTGTTGGCAAGCTGTTGCGCTGAGAGGAACTCACCATTTTAGCTAACCTTTTCTCTTTGAAGAGGTTGGCTGCTGTTTTTGCTCTTTCTATGCTTCTGAACCTCCACAATGCAACCTTTTAGATAGCATATGCTGTGAATGCACTATTAGTGCTCTTTTTAAAGATTGTACTTTCCTGTCCATGACAAGGGGGGTTGGACTAGATTATCTTTAAGGTCTCTTCCAACTCAAACCATTCTGTGATTCCATATGATTCTATAAATAGAAAAATGAGACCGCAACCAACAAAACAAGTTCTATGACCTCATTTCAAACAGGATAAAAAAACAGCAATAGATTTGCACTAGTGACATAAATATCAGAACCTGATGAACCACAGAACACAAAAAACCTCTCAACAGTTCTGAAGAGGTTCCTCTGCCTTTACAGTTCGCCTGCTTGCCCAGGGTAGAAACTGGCACCTCCCTCTGGCAACATCTCTCATCCTTTCCAGTGAGGAGACAACACAACAGAAGTGATAAATAAATGGTATGAGATGACCCTCCACTTTCCACTGAAAGCTGAGCTTTGAGATGTCAGCAGAAGGGAGTAAAGGCACACAGCTATCAAGGGAAAACACGTTTGCAGACTGGTGACCATGAGTCCTGCACTGCAGCCAGAAGTATTGCTAAAAACCCCCAGATAAATGCTATGACAGCAGGAGGAAAAAAGACTACAGAGAATAAGATGACTTATCCATCCACAATCCACTGTGGGAAAGTGCATTTTCCCTCTGCAGCAGTGGGAGATTTGATAGCTTTGAAAGTGCCTCCTCACAACCAGCATTGTCAACATCACAGTAAAATTTTAACACCGTAGGGACTTCTCTCCTGAATATGGCTTGAACACAATAATGTAGCACTTTTTATTGGTCCATTTTACTAGTGTCCAGTCAAGCTAAAGAAGAAATGAAAAAATACTTTCTTTCTGATAAGCCTTTCTGTGTTGCCTCTGATGTCTAAATAGTCCATCATTACCTGGGTTTAGGGATAAGTAAAATATATAGAAATTTATCACAGAAGGTAACCTGATATATTTGCATGGGAGTCAGAAGGAAGAATAAGTTGATCGCACAATTAAATTTCAAAAGGTAAACAATGTTTAACTTTGAAATGTTTAAAATTAACAACTACCCATCTCCTCCCAGCATTTTTTGGACAAAAATAGGGAGTTAAATAGAGAGGGCAGCAAAATTTTCCTGGAAAATGGATTAATTTTGGTGTTATCTTAACTGTCAGTGTCTTGGCATGCTTGGCAAAGTTAATTCAGAGAGGGGGCTTCATTTCAACTAACCAGTGTCAGATGTAAGCTGGTCATTCTAGATGCTCTTTACAGTCAGTGGAAAGAAAAAAGCAATTTTAGGACATAACTGATGTGGTGCTTTTAAGGCAACTACTTTCAGAGAAGATGAACTGAACCACAGAATCCATACAACAAACCCAGAACTAAACACCTCCTTCAGAAACAGGATGGCCTTTAGTTTCCTGTCCTTCCTGCCTTATTCAAGACAAGAGCATTTCATAAAGTTCCAAAGCCCAACCATTTCTGAATATCATCCATAAAATAACAACTCACTAGTAATATTAGATGGATCTCAAACTGTTCTCAGAGTAGGCAAATATACTTATTACATTTTTGCTGAGAGGAGGAGTGTGTGAACTTTCAACCATGGTGGTTATGCAGAAGGTCAGTGCCAAAGGCAGAAACAGAAGCCACGTTTCCTGTCTTCCCAAGTTCTCTTTCAGCTCAACTAACCTGCCCTTAATTTCCGTATTTTACTAATGAGATTTAAGTTTATAGCTGTAGTTAATCTTTCTGAACTTTCCTGAATGTCTCTAAGGGAACATTATCTGCCCTTCCTGATGATGTTTAGAGCTGTGAATACAACTGCATCACCTCTTCTTTTCACCTTGGAAGACATCTTCACATGTCTGCTTTTGGGGCCCTTTCGAGAGTTGTCCCACCTACTCCTACCTGTAGCAGAAGCTCAACTAGAGTCTGCCAAGAACATTGACAGCTACAGCGCTGGTTGCATCATCAGTCTCTCTGGTCCTCTTTTGGAACACAAAAGTGGACACCAGAGAGCATGTAGAGTAGGGAAGATGTTAAGAAAAAAAAAAGGTGAAAGTAAAAATGACTGAATGGTGAAATTCTCGCTGGCTAAGACTTAGGATTGCAAGTTTCAGAAAACTTTCAAAGGCATATCAAGGTCGCTGACTTGTAAAGTTGTATTCACAAACATGTGATGTAGGCAAAAAAAACCCTCTGGAAACAGAGCACATTATTTTATCTGAAATTTATAGAGTTTTGTGATTGTATGAGGATTTCTGAGTCAGAAGCCTCGACACAGATCTGAAGCAATTCTCTGAGACATACAGCTTCAGGAGCTGTGCCAAAGAGATTCTGACGATTTACAGTATACACTGATTTTAATGCGGTGAAACAAATTCCATTCTATTGCATAGTTATGTAAACTCCACTAAATTCAGCAGTGCTCCAACAAAGGTATGCCAAAGACACACACACAGGGCAACTTATATTTAAATTCTGCTTCTGTGTCCTCAGTGGCAGGCACTCCACTGATTTCAGTGGGTATTGCTTGACATCTGTCACATCCATAAAGCCCGCATGCAAATTAAGTAGCAAGATTGTAAGCATCAGATGAAGACAGGATGAGGTTTGTTTTTTTTAAAAATAAACAATGGAGGTGGAGAGCAGGATATGTGCTTGTCAGGAAAAGGGGTTATTCATAGATTTCTAAAGACAGAAAAAGGTTTTGTCCAGTATCACTTCAAATTAACAAGAACTAGCAAGAACCAAACATGTTCCCAGTCTTTACTCTGGCATTTATAAACAGAAGGTAATTCCATTTATGGATATGTGAATTTTTTTCTTCAGATATGTCAACAATGTTATGACATCCAGACCTGGACACTGTCTGCTAGAGTGGTTTTGTAAAACAAATAAAACCAAGTTCAACATTATGTCAGTTTGATACACGTAAATCACCATTTTAGCAGGGGGTAATTACTATTAGGTGATGTGTTGCTGAATCTAACTGATCCTTTCTTAAACCAGCTAACTGATCCTGGCAATTTTTTCCATCTTTATAATTGTACTTAATTATTGTTGAAGGAACACAAACCTTTGTTTCTATAAAGAAACTTGATATCTAGCATGGTAAGGAGTAAACCTGAGTTTCCTGCACTGTCCAGATCTTTCAGAGAAGCTTCACACACTATAAATCTAAAAGGACACTGCTGTGAGCTCCTATACCCTGCATAAAAAGTCCAAGGAGTTTGAACCATTGATTTGAACAAGCTCAGCAATAACACTCTGTTGAAGAAGTTTTTCTTAATTCATGTGTTTGATTCCCCTCTCTCCTCTTCAAAATACGGGAAACCCCAGAAGTCAGGTAGAGAAATCTGTGAAATAATATTACTTCAAAGAAAAACAAGAAAGCAAAGGAAAGCAATATTTTCAGAATAATTTTCTTGAGACCATGCATATGATATTACAACTGTTTGCACATTTTTTATATTTATCTGCTTATATAAAATCATTGAAAAACTGTGGATTATAGTATAGAATTACTCTTAACCTCAATTTAAAGAGTGAAAATGGTGGAGTAGATACACTATCCCTTTTTAGCTTCTTCCAATGATGTATCACACTAGTGTTTAAAAAAATACATCTGATGGTATATGATAATATCTCTTTCTGTGGAACATCATGTGCAAAACCAATATAAAATGCATAAATTAAATCTAAAAAAAAAATATGCAATGACGCATGGATTTTGAAAGTTCCATTCTACAAAATGCCTGGCTTGTTTGTCAAGATGGTAAGTATATTTTTCTACTTTTAATGTCCATGGGGAATCACACCAATTGCTAACTCACCAGAATAGACTCGTAAAGCCTATGTAATACAATTCTCAGTTTAAGAAGTTATGATGATAAAATGACAAAGTGCAATATTATTTTCAAATCACACCATTTTGAAACTTTGGGTCATATTTTAGATCCTGTGGGCGGATTAGGTAGGTTGTTGACTTTCATACACATCTGCTATAGTAGAGCTAGAAAAAAATGGATAATGATCTGGCTTGTATAACAATACTAGTAAGAAATCAAAATGTACAATTTACTTGCATTACAAATATCTCAGAAGCTGTTTTGCACACAAATAAAATGTTCCTGTGAACATCTGATTCTCTGTGCAGTTCAGCTCTGAAAATAACTTTTTCCATAAAAATGACCTTGTGCTCACTGCTTTCTCATTGGTTATAACAGTTAGAAGTTAAAATTATTCAGGAGCCATTTAATGTTTTTGAATAATCATATTTTTTGTTATTGTGTAGCATAAATTCAGCTGCCTACTGAACGTTTGCAGCCTTCCAGACAACTACCAACACCGCCAGCTCCTGCAAGATGGATTTTCTTGTTTGCTCTGCTTTGTTTCTTCTTATGCTCAGGAACACTTCTGTTGTTATAGATCAGTACATTATAGAATTCTACTGGAGAAGACGGTCTAATGTAAATGACTGCCTCAGCACATGCTAAGCTAGGTTTTCTGTTATATACATCTTTAGCAGATGGCTTGCCACCTGACCTATGAAGACTCAGATCTGAGGTTTACTTTGCATTATTGGTGTTGCCATGACACACAAGCAAGACACTTGGAAATAGAAAATATGAAATTCAGCCTCTGGTGGACTGGAGCAGTGAAAACCATGCTTGAAATTCAAGCTTTTCTTGGAGCTTTGCGGAAGTGCTTCCAAACTGGAAAACTTTAATCCTGGTGCTTTGCTTATTTACACTAGTGGCTAGAATAGCTCTTGGAAAGCCTATGAGTCACATGGATGCAGGAGGAGCCTCGTTGAAACGTAATGTTCTGGCATGCAGCTAACCAAGATCATGAAACACACAGGCAGACAAGTTACCTTGGACCTTCTCTACTTTTTCTAGAACTTTTCAACTCTTCCTTTTCCAAGGTAAAAAAAAAAAATCTGTGTTTAAAAATGCTTCTCCAGAAATTTAACCTTGCAACCTCCATACTACACAAAACTCCCTTCTTAGTTATTTAAGTTTGGCCCATAGCTCTTTATAACAGCACTTTCACACAGGACAAGTTAAATGATCTTACAGTAGAAATATTTATACTAACTTGTGCATCAGGAAAGTCGTGATAAAATTTCCAAACAGAATCCATCCCCTTTTAATATTACAAATCTATTGAAGCATTAACAGTGTAATAGCTGGTCTGCAGTCAAGCATAGTGTCAATTGAGGTACTACCCCTAAGAAAGTTTATCTCAAACTTCTGACCATTATTTAATAGCCTTGATTCCTAAATATGACCGAACAAACATGCATTTAGAAAGAATTCAGTAAATAATGAGTTCATACCAAATACTAATTTATGTCAGGAGAAAACCAGCCAATATAATAACTGTTAAAAATGGATGTTTATGTATTATATAAACACATGCTTGTATTTTTTAAAAGTAATGGAATATGTGAAAAGTATAGCAGAAATAAAAGTAGATCTGGAAGAGGTGATACACCTACCTATGTATTTCATAATAACCAGCCAAATACGTAGAGTATAAAAGGCTAGGAATTTATATCCATGTCAGTGAAAGGGTTTTGAACTCAACTCTTCTCAGGAGAGGGCCCTAGCCACCTGCCATAATCTGAAGCATGTTAAAAGATCGCTGTACCTTTGTTGGAGCTGAATTACAGCACAGAATTTATGTGGCCACAGAGATAAGCAGTGAGATGTAGCAGTGTATCGTAGCTTCATTATATCTGTAGTGCCTTTATAGAAGGACGTTCTAGACTCTGCTCTCAAAAATGTTTGGCTAAGTTATATTCAATAGTTGACCAAGCCCAGAAGCAGTCCTGGGAACAGAATCCAGACTCCTGATGAGGGCTTCTGCTTGCTGTCTGGCCCCTTGAGTCTTGCATTTTCAATAGAACCTGTGGTCTGCCTCTTCATGCCCCATAATGTAGTGGTTACAGGTCAAAGGCCTTCACTATGAAGAAATGTCTGAAGCATGGCTTTCTGTTTTCAGTCAAGTGTTCTCTCTAGTCAGTCAGTATTACATGAAAAGCTGACCCATCACTGGGTCTTGCTTTGCTTTTTCATAAAAATAAGTGCACCAGCAGGCAAAAATACTGAGATGAAGTTTCCAAATGGAAATATGACTGTTTGCAACTCTGACCCATCTGCACAGGTCCTGGAGAGAAGTTGAGTTCAGGTACAGAGGTTCAAGGGGTTTTCTCCACCCCTCCTCAAGCTGGCTTCTGAATCCTGCTCCACAACTGATGCTTAACTCACAGATATATAAATCCTGTGTTGTCTTCACACTCAATGCATTAACAACTAACATTACCACACAGAAAGAAGTTAGAGCTGCTTCTACACTGTTTTGGTTCTTATTAAGCTCATTTCATTTTGTGAAAGAGAGGGTAGAAGTGAAGGAAGGTGAGGAAATGCTGCTGTTAGTGCAAGTGGCATATTAGAGTGAAATTTGTTTAAGAGTGTTTTATATTCACAGGCACAAAAGATGATCTAAGGTGCGTGCAGTGTACAGCCAGCCAGTCTGGGACGTCTGGGAAAAGGAGCTGTAAAGGGCAGAGAACAAATGTAACAGTGGCCTAAGGATGCACAAGGACTTGGCAAAGCAGCTAGCTGGGGCAAACTCTCATTTGTGAGCGGCACAGCTTGGTCATTGCCTCATTAGCAAGGCATTTGGAAAAAAAAGGAACCCAAAACAACAAACAAAACCAACACACACAATAATGGCAGTGAAGAAAGCCCAAATGTTGGTTGCTACCTACTGCCTGTGTATCTTCTGCTCTGCTCCAAGGCATTACTCTAACTCCAAGGAGCAGTCCTGGAAGTGGCAAAAGGGAGAAAAATGACAGTAACAACAATATAACAAGAAGGAAGCAGATGCCACACCCTCCTTTGCAGTTTATTACAAATTACAGGTTTTCCATAGTCTCCATGAGGCAATTAAAGAGTTATGCTTCAGTGATCAATTAATATTCACTTGACATCATCAGTTTACCAACATCTCAGAGAAACAGTCTTCTTGTCTCTCGTCTGAAGTAATTGCATTACAACACAGTAGTCACAAAAAACCCTATACAACAAAACAAAGAAAATCCCAAAACAAAACAGAAAATGGGAGCTTGCTTTATTTGGAGCTATATTCTTCCTCAATATCATTAGAAATGTAGAAACACTGGAAAACATAAAGACTCTGCACTTAAGAGAGTACAGTAGGAATATTTCTATGATGTAAACATTATTTGGAAAAACAAAATGAAATATTTTAAGCACCAGAAGAAAACTCTGACTGACTCACTGTATCTTAACTAGTCAAAGCTCTCAGGTATATTCTGGAGAGCAGAGGAGAGGAAAATTCTGCATAAATCACACTATAATTCATTTAAGCAGTATTGATTTGTCCCTGATTAAGAAAAGTTCCTAAGACCAAATTTGTTAGTCCTTACCTAACAAGCATCCTGTTGAGTCACATGATAACTTTTCCTCCAAATACTGGGAAATGAGGCAAAAGAAACAATGGATATTGATTAATTAGACTGCAACTCATTTTTTGTATTCATTTATAAACTACCAGCAGTAATTACCCCTTTTCTTATAACTTATTTCTTAATTTTTTACCATTTGGAAACAATTTGTTTCTGATTCGGAAGTGTCCCCCTGGTCCACCTGATGATGTTCATCTCTCTCTGCTGAGCCTGGAGGGGCTGAGCCATGGCTCCTGCCATGGGCACCTCCACCAAGCACTGAATGCTGGACAGAACCAGTCCTGGATGCAGAGCTCAGAGAGAGCATTTACAGAGCATGTTAGTGTGGGCTAGCCAAAACAGCATCTATTCCCACCCTGCCTCACTGTGGATGAGTCTTCTAACAGACAAGCCCTAAATCCCACTTTCACCAAATCTGAAATTTAGCACCCAGAAGATGGATTTTCTATTCATGAAAGCCATGATTAACCACTCTGAGGCTCCTGGGAGGCTGTAACTGCTTGACATTTACTGATTAGTGGGCTACTAATGTTCTCGTGTTGCCTGGGTTACAGTTAGGTTACTGTTATTGTCAAGAGCCTCTCAGTGCCTAATGCCCATTTAACCCAGCCAGGTCATACCAGTGTGTCACCCTTTGTCAGTTCAAGAGGTAGTAAGCACTTATAGCTCTAACACAGTACAAAACTCAGATTATTCAGGTCCTCTCTTTAACATTTCATATGGTTAACTTAAGGTATCTCACAGCTGACATTGACAGATGAATCACTGGTATAGAGGTAGGGCTGGGCTGTGGCCCTTATCAATGCTTGTTGAAATTGGCATCAGAAAACAAGGGAAGAATAAACCAGTCATCTCTACACAAAGGCTGAAGGAGAAGCCTTTAAAAAAAGCTATCTGAAACACTACATTGCAGGCCATTCTTAAATTCATGGGAGAGGTGAGATTTCAGTTGAGCATTTCTTATACCTCATGTAGTTTGGCTGGTTTGGAGAAGTTTGAGCTTAGTAAAGAAAATGGAGACTAGAAAGAAAAAAGTTTTCCACAATGTATTTCCAAAAGGAAAAATGACTATATTCTTGGTTCACTCTTTCTTTATGAATTTGTGTGTAAAGCAGAGAAATTAGCTTCACCTGGCTGCATCGTTTCCGTTCTAGTAAGGCATTGAACCATCGAGTACTGAATTATATGCTGGATGCCATGTTGTGACACGCAAAAATATTACCCAGTTGCAGATATTTTTATTATATGGTTCAAAGAAAACAAACAAACAAAAACCTCTTCCCTCAGTGCTTGCAGGTTTCCAGAATAAGCCACCAAGTTCACTTCTGAAGGAGCAGGTGAAAGACATAGAAGTCCTTTTTCTATAAAGAAGGGAAGCTAAGGAAAATTCAGAGAGAAAGATTAGGACACATTTTCTTTCCACATTTTGGAATTGTAGGAAAATGAGAAGCAGAGTGTGTGTGTGGACAGGGCAGGGGGTGGGGGGAAGGGAAAATTGTTCAAGTAAAATATCTTCTCTAATAGGAAAAGGAAAAAAAAATCTAAGGCAAGAGATTCAGCTAATTTAAATTGTCATTGGTTTCAAGGGAACTACATCTGTTTGCAGAAGCTCAGAATTTGCCTCACTCATATTTCTTTGAAGAGATTTATATTCAAATAAGCATTTAGATAATTTTAGTTTCTCTTCTTTCGTAACACTGGGTTCCCAGTTTATTTCATTGCTTTCTTTATCACAAAGGAACAAATTCTTTTCTCTGCTAAGTTATTTCTCTTTGAAGAATAGCTGTGAAGGCCAAGAGGAGAAACAGACTGGCAACATTTGTCAGTGCTCATCTGCCTTTATTATTCCTTGGGGCCCTGTTTTCTGTGTTATCTTCTGTTTCGCTTGAGGAATGCTCCGAGTTTCAAAAAAAACCTTTAATCATGACTACAGTACCAGAGCTCAAGCAAAAAAGCCATACATGTCTGAGTTTTGATGCTATGCTGAACTTCCTAACCTTTTGTGAGGTAGTTCTGGGTGATGCCGATGCAGTAACTCATAAAAAGTTCTTCAGTATCTCCCCACCTTCAACTTTTCAGAACAAAATTAAAAAGGGTTGAATGTTAGCGACCTCCTAAGAGGTTATTTCCATCAGAAAGTATTGGCACAGTGCAACAATCACTTTACTGTGCTGAAACATGAGGTAGAGCCCTACATAACTCTTTCAATGAAATGCAAGTTTTAAAGGGTATTTAACACTTTAAAAAGACTGTTGACCTCAAGTAATCCATTTAAGAAGTGCACACATCATAACTTTGAGTTACTTAAAGGTTTCAGCATATTTTTTAAGGAAAAACAAAAAAAGAAATCCATTAGCTGAGCTTTAGTCTGTGCTTTTTCAACATTCTGAGTATGGTTTGCACTGCATAGCTGTGAATGTACTGACTGTCTCTCTGTCCTCTCGCTTTCCAAGAGGAAATCAGTATTAGACAAGTCACAACGTATCATGCTAATGCTTATATCTTCTTAAAGACTGTAAGCTGCTTGCCCACTTAGGTTTAAACTGTTGGTTTGCCATGTATAATGGATCTAGCAAATGAATGAATGGATGAAGAGTCCTGCAAAGTGAAATAACTTAAAATTACAACCCAAGCTAAATCAGAAAAATAGTTTCATTAATTGTATGGTGTGAAATTCACAGCTGTAGGCAGTGACTCACTGACAGCTCACCCGTATACTTAACCAAACAGAAGAATCACAGGTAAAAGGATAAAACCAATACACAAAGTAAGATGCTAATAGCTTATGTTGCTGCAAAAACACATATAAGCACTCTGAGTATGCAAAAGCACTTGTTTACACTTAATGGATCTTTGCATTGTGTAGAAAGTTTTTTATAGAAAGGTGAATGGCAGAATGAGAAAACACAGAGAAGGAGCTACTGAATTGCTCGGGGCACCTAACTGTCACTGAAGGTAGGAAGCCTCTCACCTGGTTTCCAGCATGTACTTGGTAAGTCACCACTTTAAGTCAGGATCCCTCCACAACAGGGACAGAATGATCCTTCCTAGGGTAAGTTCATGCTATCCTACAGCAGATTTCTCCTTTCACAAGTGTCCACTGATTGCAAAGGAAATGAGGCAACTAGTTTAGATCATTTCACTAAACTTTAAGGTGGCTACAGTCAGATGACACAGAGCTCACTCAGGATCACAAGGCTGCAGAGGGCTGGGGTTGTAGCTCATCTGGGGTTCAGGTCATAAAGCTTAAAAGCAGCTCCCTAGGGAAGGAGGATGATTGCCTACTGAGGCTTATTGTTTTCTTCACAGCAGCCCTTGTCAATACAGCTGGTCTTGAACAATGAGCTAAACACTTGGAATGGGGGAAAAGGGCCTGCCAGTGCTCCTTGCCTTCTGTTATAGAAGGACTATTTTGATTTCTTCAGTAGAAACTGCTTTGAAACATAAAGTTAAATTCATCCTAATGTTAAATCTGAGGTACCTCAGGATACTATCAGCAAGAGAATTGTAAGAAAGGTAAGCAAGTTAGAACCTTTGCATGTGAAAGCTTGACAGCCCTGTGCTGAGTCTTGAGAATGAGGAGCATGAGTTTGAATTTGATGGAGGGAAAAACTGAAAGCTAGTGGAAATGTGTGATGTGACATTAGGGTGTTAGGGGGATAAAAAGGCTTGCTTGTCCTGAGAAGTGTGTCAGCAAAAGATGTGCCAGAGACAAAACATCAGAGGATGCATGGCAGATTATGGATGTGAGAAGAATGTAGTGTGATGGGTGGGAGAATGAGATCAAAGGATATGAAGGAAGATGGCAGAGGGGGGTTTCTTGATGGAGAGAAGATGAGAACCTTTTACATCAAAGGGAAAGGAGGGGGCAAAGGCAAGATGTTGTATAGAGAGATGGGAACCAGATGATATTATTAATATATCTATCAGCTTCCTTTCTTGGAATAGTCTTAGCTTTCTTGAGAATTCTTTATAGAGACTAGAAAATAGTTTGGTTTTGCTCCTGCAAGGTAGAATGGAGTATAATAGACCTATTCTGTGAGCATGAAAAGAAAACGATGAACTGGCCAGAGAGTGATGTTACAGTAGGGTGGTTAAGAGATAACAGCAAGGACTTACAGTTAGTTTTGACTTTGTATCTTCTCATGCAGGCTCATTTTCAACCATGTCTTGTTCATTTGGAAAAAGAGGATTTATCTTACTTGACTCTAGTCACTCAGAAAAGTAATTAGGAGTTAGTAATTAGGAATCAGTAAGTTAGGAGCCTAGTGGTCTTTAAATGCCTCAATAATAAATGGAAACAATTGGGTAATCAGGTATTGCCTTCTGTGCTGCCTTGTATTCTCTGTGCTAGCTGTAGTAGAAGACTGAGAGCCATGGCTGTTAGTGTGCCTCAGTCATGAGCTTGAAGTTAGATAGGGTAAACTCTGACTAAAGGAAAATTGGTGACTGCAAAGAACTGTGTGACTTCTCACTCTACGTTGAAACCCAAAACTCAGCTGTGTAGGGCCCAGGGACCTGCTCCATCAAAGCCTTTGTCACAAAATGGTGTGAATGTTAAAAATAAAAGCTGGTTAAAAAAAAGTCCAGTAGAACGTATTTGCAAGGTTCCCTCCCCACTGCTTAAATAGAGAAATAAAGTCTGCATGGGCTAGGGAATCTATAATAAAATCAGGATACAGACTAACTTAAGTTAACTAACTTAAGTTTTCACATACTACCAGGGCAAATTTTGGAAGTTTTTTTCTCACAAGATGTAGAATTATGAGCACACTGGCCTCACCAGTGTATTAAAGAACTTTTATAAGCATATTATGTTGCCTTCAGTGATGCTTTCCATCTCATATAGCTCTTCTTTCCACACTGCTTCTTCCCTTTCATTTCTGGTGCTGAATGGTGGTGAAGTAACATTACCTATAACCCCCAGCAGTTGCTTTGTAACTACTGACTCAATAAGAGGGGTTATATGTTTAAGTCCTGGTACGGAATTATTCAGCAGAGTATTATATTTATTTAATTTTAAACACAGTAATAGACATATCATCTGTTTTCAGAAACTTGCAGCTTGGAGGGAGTAGGCCAGGAACATGAGAGTATTAAAGAATAACAAAAGAATCCATGTTAAATTGCTAATTACCTGGTACTGTATATTTGTTTTCAGCTTCTATAAAAATGTGGTGGTATTCCCAAATAATTCATAACGCCTTAGGCAAACAACCTAGTCATGTAATACTTTGGCATAATTGAAAGTGATGAAGTGGAAGACTGGAAATGTTTATTTCAGAATAACAGCGCTAAAGTAAAATGCCAAAAGAGAGAGAAAAACACTGGAGATCTTGAAAGGAGTGAAGAGAAGAAAAGCAGTGTGGTCCAGAATAATCAGAATCATAAACACTGTAGCAAAAATTTTAATTTTATTTTAATTTACTCCTAAGAAAAAAATTAAACAACTAACCGTCCTGTGGTTGTTAATTTTCTTGGCTGGGTTACATATCCAGTGGTCATAAATGCCTTTACAAAAGCACATTCTGCTTTACACTGGAAGGCATTAGTTTGCTAGATCTAAGTCAGCCCCAAAACATTGAAACAGCAGGGCAAATTCTGTCCCCAGGTGCATGCCTGAACAACTTTCAGCAGAGCTTGAATGTAAGAAAAAGCTTCAGAATGATAAATATTTTCTTATTCGTTTTCCAGGGAGTCTGAGAAGAATCTGTCTTCCTTTTCAAATGCTGTAGTGATGCTGATGGAAGCTATACAATACACAGTACAAGACTGAACTTGGTTCCTTGTTAGTGTCCATGTTAAAAAGAGACATTTTTAAAAAGTATGTTCTTCCCCCAAAATCTCAAATAACTAAAATACTAATTATCAAACTTTTCTGTGTCAAGAATACCGTAATTGCATGCAAGAAGCCACTGAGCAGGACCCTTGTCTTCTTCAACAACTTAGGGAAATCAGAGCAACTGGAAACCACTGACATTCATTTGAGACGTCTTGGTTTATTTTTTTCTTTTTTTTTTTCTAGTGGTAATGACAATCCCCTGGGGCAAGGGCAGTCTAGGTCGGGAAGGAAAGGCAGAAGGAGCACTGTGAAGGAGCTGGGATGCTGACCTACAGCTGCAGCATGGCTTGACTGGCAGGCACCAGGTAACTGGCCACTGTTAATGAGGAGGCAATCAGCTTGTGAGTGCTGCAGAATGTTGTACAGCTTCATCTAGTGTTTCATTACATTTCCTTCTCCATTCTGTCTATTGGTTAATCAGCAGTGACCTAGGTGGACAGAGTTTTGATAGCATCCCTTATAAACCTTTTCAATGTGTCACTGACCAATTTTCTGCAGGCAATTGCACTAAAAGGACCATAGCTCCTGATACTGCACTCATGTGCAATGTTGCTTTCCGCTATGATGCATCATACAAAGCCAAGTTTCCCCTAACAAAGGCACCTGAAAGAGGACAAGCAGGAATCTTCATGTCTCTTTTGGAGATCTTATGGCAAAGAAGAACAAAAGAGGGAGGCCAGACCAGGTAGGAGGAGGGAGGGAAATGATCTCTCTTCTCTTCGTTCCTGTGTTTATCAGAGGACAAAAAGTAGCTACAGGATGCATTTCCCATTCCATAGCTCACCTCTACGTTAGTCACTATCCTTATATCTAGAATTAAACTGGGGATGGAGGATCAGAAGAGGGAAAGGGTAAAAGAGAAGCGTTTCTTACCACTGCCTCTCTCCTGTCACATCCTCTGAACGGGTGTAGGAGAAACGCTCCAAATTGTCTAGCTTTCTGCCTCCACAGCTGATTTCTTTGACAAGAAGAGAAGCTAGAACTTCTTTGTATTTTGTATTACTATATTGTTATAATGACATTCATTAAAACTAGGACAGCTTCTAACCCAAGATACTTATGTGGTTTTCTATGTGACTTCAATGACTAGCGTTAAACAATCTCAAAAGGAGGGTGTTGGCCAAACCCACAGGCTCCATTCAACACTACCAGTATTTCAGCATTTGAATGGGAGTTTCATGCACAATTTAATGAACACTCTAATCTTAAGATTTAATAAAGGAAAAATTCTGTAGTAATCTGCTTACATGGGAAATGGTGAGAAGCAATTTGACGAATCAGCACTGAAAGCCACAAATTTTCTAGCACAGAACAGAATCTTTCCATTTTTTCTGTCAGTGATGTGTGGTTAGTAAATAAAACATAGAGAAGAACTAGGTGTATGTTTAAAATCTCACCCCGTTATAAAAACAGAGCTGTCAAGCTGGGTTGCTGAGGCTGGCAGGGGGAGGGCATTAGCAGAAGAGAAGTAGATGCTTGTTGAACAGCTGGAAGACGATTTGTGACAAAAAGGTGAAAACTTAACATTTGTGTAGAAGAGCAAAGGTGGTGTGAAATTAATTGTTTAGATTCACCACAGTTACAAGCTCTTGTATGGTCATTACTTCCAGCTGTGACAGATGAGGATAATGTTTCAGTTGAGACCTTGGTGTTCTCTTGTATCTGAAGCTGTGTATTGGAATGAATTATTCGCCCCAAAAGTATATTTTTTTTGTATACAATTTGTTGGGCTGTAGCCAAAGCCTCAGCAATAACTAACTATTCCATCACAATAATGACAAATGACATTACTAATGTGCTCCTAGATAATTTCACCTCTGTCTGCTTTTAGTCCTTGTTATGGTTTAAGGGTTACCAGCCTGAAAGGGAAGGACAGGTGGTGTCTGTAGGACCCTGGAGGGTCAGAGATCAGTACTCTTCCCTCCCCTTTCCAGCCACAGTCTATAAAAAATCGAGGTTTTCGCGGGTTTTTCCTGGCTTTCCTGGGCTGCTTCCTGTCGCATCTCGGGATGGCTGGGCCTAGCTCCACGTGCTCGGCAGCATCCACCACCATCTGCTCCCGGCATCACTGCGGTCCCTGGTGACGAGTCACAGCAGTCGCAGCGGCCACGAGGCACTGCTCGGACATTTCCACTCGGGACTACTGGGATCGAGTTTTGTATATAATTATCCTTTGTCCCTTATTAATTCCCTTTTCCCCTGTTGTTCTCATTAAACTTGTTACAGCCTTAACTTCCAACCTTGTGCGAAGCATTTTTAGTTTTTATTCTCTCTCTATTCTCTCTTCTTAATCCTCACCCTGGGAGGAGTAGAGGCAATAGAGAGAAAATCCTGCTCTCTCTCTCTCTGACCCTTAAACAGAGACAGTCCTACTAAAGTTTATAATGACCTGAAAAAAGAAAAAGAGCAATTCTTTCCTTGTTGTATAATACTGTATTTGTAGTGAAATAGGCATGCTGATAGAAACCCAGTGAGCTGCTGGCAGAGGAACAAGAAGGCTGTCACATACACATCTATGGGAACATGCCAGTATTCTCGCTCTGAAGATGCTCCTTTCTGGTGAGGATTAAGAAAGTTGCAAGTGCCTACTACTCCTGCATTACTTATTGTAAAACTAAATAAAGCAATTCATACTCAAGGGCTCTAAGCCCTTAATACCCCACCTAGAGTACTCCATCCAGTTCTGGGGCCTCCAATATAATAAGGACATTAAGCTGTTGGAGGTGGTCGAGAAGGGAACCACAAAGATGATCAGAGGGCTGGAGCACCTCCCCTATGAGGACCAACTGAGAGATTTGGAGCTGTTCAGACTAGACAAAAGAAGGCTCCAGGTGGACCTTATTGCAGCCTTCCAGTTCCTGAATGGGTTTTACAGGAAAGCTGAGGAGGGACTTTTTAGAAGGGCAGGTAGTAATAGAACGAGGGGGAATGGTTTTAAACTGGAAGAGGGTAGATTTAGACTAGATATTAGGAGGAAATTCTTCACTGTGAGGGTGGTGAGACACTGGCACAGGTTGCCCAGGGAAGTTGTGGATGACCCCTCCCTGGAAGTGTTCACAATCAGTTGGATGGGGCTTTGAGCAACCTGGTCTAGTGGGAGGTGTCCCTGCCTATGGTAGAGGGGTTGGACTGGATGATCTTTAAGGTCTCTTCCAACTCAAACCATTTTATCATTCTAGGTTTCTATGATATTCCATAGTTCACTCTTGGTTTGGCTACCTGTTGCAAAGTTTGACGGTACTGCAATAACTGGAGCAGTGCTTTAAGCTTCCTTTTTTTTCCTCAAAGTCAGATGGTTGGTTTGTTTGTTTTTCAAGAGGGAAGACTGTATAATTGATATTTCTCATCCACCCTCCTAGCTCAGTGAAGTCCCTTTGGGTGATGTCCTTCACCAAGGCTCAAAGCTGATAAGGTAAATCTTGAGTGCTCAAGTATTTCCTTCATACTTTTAAACAAATAAAAAAGAAACTACTCATCTGAAACTCGTGTTGGAAGGCAAGATAGTCTGAAGTATTCTTCAGGCAGAGAGAGTCCAGACTCACCCACTGGTGAGGATTTAAGGACTATTCAAGGGCTTGAAAACTTCCTTTGCCCCCCACTTCCCACTTTTCCTGCGTATTCCTAAGCTACAACCAATGATATGGGATGACAAGTATCTATCCCTGGTGTCTCAGTTCAGGAAAAATATTCTGTCTTGTGTATAGTATTTTCATGAGGAGAATCTCAGTTTCTCTTTAAAGCTGAAATGTCCTGAGTAAATTTAACTGAAACCAAGAAAAAAAAAGGGTATTTACTTGTTTTATGTCAAGCTTCTCCAAGCTTTCCATGGGAGTACTAGTCTGCTCTTACTTATAAATGCTACAGATAAGTGTAGTAAATTTCTGAATAAATTAAGCAAGGGGATGTAGAATGTTATAATGGATGTTATGAATTAGACAAGCACAAAGATTTGTCTGAAAACAATCATGATTTCACAACATTGTGTGACCTGTGATGAACTGCAGCTTCCATTCCCTACTCTGGGACAGTGCAGGGCAAGACTTCTCCAAGGAATTTTTGGAGTGGTCGGTGAATCAGAGCTTGCAGATAACACTCCAAATTCTCCAGTGTCCCAGTATTTGCCAAACGGACAACTTCTAAGCTGCTAGAAAAATATTGATAGTGCATTACACTGAAATGCAAATCTCCTCTTGAGACTATAATTTTTAATATTTGATTATTCATGCTGCAAAACAAACTTCAAGAGAAATGAATAAGCAAAAAGTTGAGGTCACTTTAAAACAGCTGTAAATACCCATGTCTTGAGAACAATACGATGTGAAGAAGCTCCATGGTTTGAAAACACAATCGGCTTTTGTTTCAAACGGCCTTAATTCCTATCTAATTTGTAAAGAAATCATTGTTTTTCTCATATGAAATGGCACAGTATGAGAACTCAAACAATTGTTTTAGAACCCATATGCTTTAATTGATACCTTCTTTAACAGGAAAATGTTATGGAATTCTAGTATTTTCAGGGGTGGTCTGCAATTTTTTTATTTCAAAGTCTATTTTTCTAATATTTTCCAAGTTATAAATATCTGAATGTTGTTATTTGATACTAAGGAGACTGTAAGCTGAGCTCATTATTCCTTTAAAATGAGAAGGTGGCTTTACTCATTTTTAATACAGATTTGGTGAGTAATATTAACATGACACTGAATGCAATAAAATAGTGTTGTATATAACCATATTTTATTAAAACAGAGAAAAGAGGCTTGGCATTTTGTGAAACGTCAAGTAGAAAAGGAGCTTGGGAACGCTGGTGTCTGACAGCTTATGCATCCAATTACTGATATGTCACCAGAAATATGTGGGAATAAAGTAATGAGATGGCAGTTTCTGTAACAAAGGTTAACATTGTCTTCTTACATCTGGATCACCAGTTTCATGCTATGTATAAATCTACATTTTCCTGTTAACTCTTTACAGTCACACAGAACACAAGATCAAAACCCAGAGTGCAGTAACACAGGTACAAAGAAATTTATGAGCACTATGACCACTCTCAATGTTACACAGGACCTTATTACAGTGTTGATATTGGCTTCACAGAAATGTATGTGACTTAAAAGGTGGTACTCAACAATTTTCTGATCTGAAACTGAGACCATAATTTGACTGAAAAAATTAGATTGACGGAGAGAGACTTTTCTCTTTTTGCTGCTTTAGGAACCTCATTTCTTCTAGTCACATCAGCTTTTCGTGATGGATTTTCCCTAGAAACTTGCTTAGATTTCAGTTGCTCTTCTCAAATTTAAAATAGGGCAGGTGAAACATTTAAAAGCAGTAATACAATAGAAATTTAATTCAAAGATAGATTGAATTTTTCCAGAAGAAAATATTTTATTTATATGTAACGAAGTTTGAAGCTTTTGGTCAGAATTTCAAATCCAAAGACCCATCCAGTGCAAAGAAAGATGTGTTCATGAGCCAAACACTTTTTTTGTTGTTTCACAGAATCACAGAATCACAGAA
>NW_010193214.1:0-20822 GCF_000695765.1 Mesitornis unicolor
TTCTGTGATTCTGTGATTCTGTGATCAAGAAATAGAAGAATGATTGTTTCACATTTGCCCCTTTTCTTACTTTCTTCTTTTAACTATCTACTATTGGCCAATATCAGAGCCACGATGCAGAGCTAGAGGAGTCTTTGTTCGCACTCTGTGTGGGTATCTTCCTGCAATTAAGGAGAGAAGGCTCGGAAGGGCAGAAAGTGAATTTCCAATGCAGAAGCATCCAAAGAAAATTAGAGCCAAGGAGGAGTCTTGTTCAGAACTTGCCTTGTCCATATATTTGAATGCAGGGTTAACATAAGCACCTGTGCGAGCCATCCTGCTCAGGGCAGTTTTGTGAACCAGCTTCCATGACCAAATACTCTGCTGTATGAGGGAGAAGCCGACAATGATTTCAGATCAGCTATAAATAAACTGAAGGACATTAAATAAACAAGTCACATGATGATTGAGATCAGCTATTATGAGGAACAATAGCAACTTCTCATGGAGGAAAAATAGAGCACACACAGCGATGTTTTTGCTAATGGGCCAGGCTTTGTGTCAGGTGTAAAATGCAGTGACAGAAGGAAATACGAGCCACACACATTTGTTGCCACGGGCTTACTCTGAATACAACAAGCCAAAGCCTAAGAAATAGGCCAAATGCTGTTTATGTAACTATGGAGGGAAGAAAAAGGAAGCAAGAAATGATCCAAACAGGATGCTGCATTTCAAGACATAAGGTGGGAAGTGTTAGTCACAGCATCAGTTCCAACAAGAGGAACTGTCTATGTGAAGACACTGACTTTACTTTCCAAAGCTATCTGGTACAGTGTGTTTTGGAAGAGTCTGGTGAAAAATCACAAAATGAGGCTTTGAATGGTGGGGAACGTCATGTCAGATGGAAAAGTTAATCTTCCCCTTTGCTACTGGTTCATAATGAACAATTTCTCTGAAGTACTGTAGTCTGGAAATTTCATCAACTACCTCCTTACAAAAACAACATTCAGTTCACTTCCATCCACACAAAGAGTTAAGAAGCCACAGCTTTTTCTGGAAGCAATGCTACGCCTGGAAATTGATGAGGTTTCTAAGCACACAATAATACCAAAAAAATCTAGGAAAATGAAAAAGTAGGTGACATGTAAATTCTGATAATCAAAGTAACAGATGAATGTTTTTAAGCCACCTATTTAAAAGATTTTATTTTCCAAATTTCAGTATCAAATCAAGGTTTGAAGCCAAAGCTACAAAATTACTCAAAATCTGGCAACTCTTATCACTCCTGTCAGTAACAGAAACTTCAGTTTTGCATGTATTTATAGACCAGCATTCTGAATCCAGCTATGACTGACTGATTTTTCAGCTGTACTTAGCTGATTTGGTAGAAGTGACAATGGTATGTGTAGAAGTAAAGTTTCACCGCTGTATGTCATAATAAAAATGTGACTTTGACCAGGATATCAGAGCTCAGAAATGAAATGTTTTCTACATCGTACAAGGACAAACCTAATGTTTTTTGACTTCAAATTATTACAGAAGAAATCCTTGAGAATGCAAAAAGAAAGCGAGAAAAGCTCAGCACCTCTTCAGCTTCAGAAGTCATGCTTAGAAGAAGCAGTGCTTTAGTGAATTTATTTGTCATGACTAATTTCCTCAGTTTTAAATAAAACTGAGATGTGAGTGTCTCCTCCAAAGGCAGTGTTTCTTTTATACACTGATTTAACTCATAAACACTTCAGAGAAGTGAGGACCAGTCCCCAAGGCTGCTGTGGCTTATCTCTGGGTTGAGTGCCTCAGACTGGCCAAGCGTGCGCTCTCCGCTCACTGGAAATGAGGCCTAAGTCTGTCATATGTTGCAGAGCTGAAGTTATGCTGATCACAGATCCCTGGGGCAAGTATTTTTGTTGTTTGCTTTCCACAGAGAGCTGAAGCTAAGGGCTGTGAGCAGTGCTTACAGCAACAGGAAGGCTCCATTCTTCACAATGAACCATGAGGACATGGGTGAACTGAAGGATAAATATGAACCTCAATGAGTGTCAGCATACATGGGGGTAACAGCTGAGGAAAGGGATGGAGAAGCTAAGGTGTAGAGTGACAGTCCTCATGCAATTCATCCTTCTGTATAGGAGATCTGAGACATTGACAAGTGAAGCCAGAAAGCACTTTTGGAGCATTGGTCTCAAAGCACCAAGGAACAGTCACCTTGTAAAGCAAGCATGCAAAGACTGACTGCCTCCTCAACCAAAGAAACGCAACCACATCTGCAGCTCCCAACACTGTCTCCAGCTGTCTCTCACAAGGGTGAAAATACATATAGAGGTTTAGTTTCTCCTTTTCATTACTGGCAAAGCTGCTCACCTTTGCTCTCCTCAGTTTTAGAAAAATATATCCAATGTACTGCACTGCCTTGCAAAACTGAGAAGCTGCCACATCCCATCATAGGAACAGTGGTCTCTTACAATGGGTAGGTCACTGAATTAGACTGGGGTTTCCAAGGCCAGGGCATTGCTGCTTAGGCCAAAGAAGCTGGCAGCTTTTATATTTTTTTTGTATTGTTTATGCCAATAGCCACATATCCATTAAGGAGGCTTTTCTGGACAGTCCTGGTTCATAGGATGCCACTCTGGAATTTACTGTTCCAGATGGTGAATATCAGGGAAAGATTCCCCAGGGCTCCTCTTCTGTCACTGAGTATTTAGTTGGCATTACAAAAAAATAAAAATCTATTTGTGTCAGACACCCAGCAAGGCAAGTTTCATCCTAAACAGCTAAAGAGTTATATAATTACAGTCAACAGAAAGCAGTCTTATCTGGGAAGTGTCAGGCAGCTTTCGCAAGGCAATGATAGCAACTCAGTCCCTGCCACAATATGCTCTTTTATGTTTCTTCTACTTTTTATTGATTCCTCTGTGTAACTTTGTGCGCTGATCATTTTACACTGGATGTATTAGTCCAGTATTAGTCTTCTGTAAAAATCAGTAGGGGTGCTGAATTTTAAAAATGCAGATTAAAAGGAAAAAGAGGGGGTTTTCCAACATAGTATTAATGACTTGTCAAGACAGCTAAGCTTGGCATACGAAGTGTATGGGTCACATTCACCTAAAATAACGTGTGTGAGTGTGAGGCCTTCAAGGAGGGACTCTTGGGAGAGAGGTTTCAGCAGCAGCTGTAGGCTGGGTGCGCACCCTAGCTTTTGTGGGTGTTCTGGGGCTCATTTTCCAGGAGAAGCTCTGATGTCACACGGTGGGTCTGTCACTAGAATTTGATGTCTAGATTGGTAAAGTCACTGTAATAATTGTCATTATTTATTAGACATGGATATCATTTCTACTTGATCATTTGTATACACAAAGGCTGGTGGGAGAGATGGCGTCTCAGGTATTGAAGTGCTAGGAGATGTTATGGTTAAATGGAATAGAACCACAGGTTGACCTAGGTCCTGCTCTAAAACCACAAAGTGACCTAGAACATAGCCTAGAACCTGCTCTAGAACCACAAAGTTACCTAGAACCCACTCTAGAACAAGTGAGCTAGAACCAGCAAACTAGTTATAACCTGTTCCATAATCAAGAAGTGGTCTCTAACCAACCAAGAGCCCTGAAACAGCAGGTGAGCTAGAGTTAGACCATGGTCTTGAACAAACAAGTAGTCTGAACCAACTCCTGAACGAAAAAGTGAGCTAAACCATGATCCCACCTTGGAACCATCAAGCCACCTGGAACTCAATCTAGAACCACTATGCAACCTAGAACCTGCTCTAGAACAAGAGTTACCTAGAACCTCGAAGTGATCTAGACCCATGAAGCTATCTAGAACTGCCGTGCAACCTAGGAACCTATCTAGAACCGTGAGGTGATCTAGACCCCACTCTAGACCATTGGAGTTATCTAGAACCTGATCTAGAACTGCCTCCCTACCAAACCTCCAACTCCATACCTGCTCTAGAAACAACCTGTGCTTTGCACCAACACCCCTCTTGCTCTTCAACCCACCAAACCCTGAAACACAGCCTCTGAAAGGGATCTGGACTCCAGGGCTAATCCAGACTCTAGGGCCCTGGCCTAGGTATGAGGTTCAACAAGGCCAAGTCCAGGTCCTGTACTTGGGTCACAACAACCCCATGCAACACTACCGGCTTGAGCAAGAGTGGCTGGAAAACTGTGTGGTGAAAAAGAACCTGGGGTTGTTGGTCGTCAGCTGGCTGAAGATGAGCTGGAGTGTGACCAGGTGGCCAAGTGGGCCACCAGCATCCCGGCTTGTATCAGAAATAGCGTGGCCAGCAGGACAAGGGCACTGGTGAGGTCACACCTTGAATCCTGTGTTCAGTTGTGGGCCCCCCACTACAAGAAGGTCATTGAGGTGCTGGAGAGTGTCCAGAGAAGAGCAACAAAGCTGGTGAAGGGTCTGGAGCAGAAGTCTTATGATGAGTGGCTGAGGGAACTGGGGTTGTTTAGTCTGGAGAAAAGGAGGCTGAGGGGAGACCTTATCGCCCTTTGCAACTACCTGAAAGAGGATTGTAGTAAGGGGCAGTCAGCCTCTTCTTCTAGGTAACAAGTGATAGGACGAAAGGAAACAGACTCAAGTTGCACCAGGGGAGGTTTGGGTTGGATATTAAGAACAACTTCTTCATGGAAAGGGTTGTCAAGCACTGGAATGGGCTGCTCAGGGAAGCAGTAGAGTCAACATCCTTGGAAGGATTTAAAAGTTGGTTAGATGTGGTGCTGAGGGACATGGTTTAGGGGTGGAGTTGGCAGTGCAGGTTTAACAGTTGGACTTTGTGATCTTAAAGGTCTTTTCCAACCTGAATGATTCTATGAAAATAATTTCTACAGTAATTGGCTTCTTTCTCACACTTTTGAAGGATGTATCCCTAGTACAGTACTATACAACTGATGATTTATGCTTCTCATCAGAGAAAAGAAACTGCAGGAAAAATAGTGCCTAAGCCACACTGGAAGAAAAATTGTCTGTAACATAGCTACTGGAACTTTCTTACGCCACTTTATTAAAAATTAAGAAGTGGGGATACTGTAAAGAATCATTCAAATCAGTAAAGCCCAGGTTCCTCACGGACTACTAAGTCATTCCAATAGTCAATGAATGGAGAAGTTATTTACCTAGATAATTGTAAAATAACATCTATAAAACAATCTGTAGCTCTTGTGGAGTAGCTGTATTGTCCTAAGGTACACCAAAGTGCCACAGTTCTGGATTTTGGCATGCCACCCTTTAGATTTGGGCCTATGTGTGCATTGACCAGGAAGGTGATGCCCTCTGGCTTTGACGAGTGAAAAGTGGTGACAATCAGAACACAGGTTCAGGTATTTCTTAAGCTCTTCTTCCTGATGGCTCTGTGAGAGATTAATTGACGAGGCAAGGCAGAGTGTGGCTGGTGTAAGTGCCTGTGCAAATGGGCTCTGTCCAGCCATTTGCTGGTGTCATCTGCAACCTCTGCACATCTTTACTGCCAAGTCCTGGCTATGAAGCATCTGTTCAAGACAGAACCACCTGCACATGCAAAAGTGATACTCCTGCCCGCCTCTCATTCAAGAAGAGGAGCCTTGTAGGTACTGGAAAATAGGAACTATAACACTAATGATCATACACCTTTCCCCCTCTGTGAAAAAGAACCAAGTCCAGACTGTTTTCTAGTTTGGTGGTCAAGGATATCACCTGCAGGGACTGATAGCTAATGTACAAAACCTGTATCATAGGTAAGGAGACATGTTTTTTTTCCATCAGTGACACAGTTCACCACATAAAAGAGAACAAAAAAAAGAAGAAATAGTACTGGGTAGTGACTTGTTGTAGTAACAAAATTACACTACTGCAATGAAAGATACAGGTGTAAGAAAGTGCTGCACTAGCAATGAATGGATGAGTAATCCCCACAGCTGTGCTTTCAAATACTTCCTATCCAGTTATTTTACAGCAAACTTTATAAGAACAGAGAAACCTGTGCTGGGCGATGTACTGATCCTAGGGTAGTATGACAGCTCACAACAGCCACAGGACCAAAAACCACCAAAACAGGGCAGTCACACTTCCATTGTCTGTGATACTCTTCTTGTGCCAACTCTGCTGTGGGCAAGCTCCATTGAACAACTATATGCATTCAAGCCTCACTACTCTGCTCAGGGCTGCAAGTCCTTAAACCTTAGTTTAAGGAAAGGAGAGAGGGAAAGGACATGGCCTTTATCATCCACAGACAGACAGTGCTCTCCATGGAACTACCTCATGTTAGGAGTCAATGAGAGGCCTGTGTTTTCGTGGAATGTGGTGAAAGAGATAGAGAGCAACCCAAGCAACCTTTCCAAAGCAAGCACCACTTGCCTCATGTTCCCTTACAGATGCTGAGACCCCCATTTACTTTCACTCCTACAGAAGTCATTGTGACTTGTGTTGACACCAAAGAGCAGTACCCTCCAATGCTCTGTTGCTGGAATACTTCTCCAGAGTGACTTGAGTTCCTCCTATCTTGTAGACTGGCTTCCCCATTGTGCTCTGTGCAGCTTAATCACATGCTGCCAGACACTAATGGGGATGCTAATGAACTAATTAACATTTATGAGTAGCTAAGCTTGCTGGGAATGCAATGGGAGGTGCTCTTCACATATGTCACTAGGACAGCCTCGCCTCCCATTTTCATCAGAGAATTCCAGCTGGTGTTTTTTTCCTCTTTGGCAAACCTTGATGAAATAGAAGGATCATGTGAACCAAAGTTGGGAAGAGATATACTGCACAGACCTTCTCAAATCACAGACCCCAAGAATGTGCATCCATCAATGGGACAGGCAGTGGTGGGGAAGAGAAACAGCGGATCTGCCACCTGAGTACAGCCATGCATATCCTATAAATCATCCTAACAAGTTGGGCTTAATACCTGTGGTAGCATGTTTCAGAGGAATGATATGTTTCTCTTGCCTATTGGCCACAGCAAAAATAAGTAATTAAATGTCTGATACATGAGATATGATAGACAAATTAATTGAGTGTGAAAGAACATCTTCAAAAATCGATTCCAGGTTTTAGGCAAGACATAAATTGTCCAAGAAAGTAAAAAATGCAATGGATACTATCCTCAAGGAAATACTGCTGTAATAAGACATGTTTATGAGAGAGTCTGAGTGTTAAAATTAAAAGAGCTCTGGCTAATTCAGAAATGGGGAAATATGCAGGAGGCCTACTAATGGACTGTATCTCTGAAAAGTTAAAAAACAACATATGGGACAGAGCTGCCAAATTCCAATGTGTGATCTGTGCTTTGGAAGAAGACACCAGATATGCCAAACTCCAGTTCTTGTTATGCTATTTTTGTCTATAGCTGAAATGGAGAGATTTCCCTTCATTAAAATGAATTTTAAAACCGGTCCAGTGTTCACAGGATCCATTGGGATATCTGGGATATTCTTCTAGGGATATTGAAGTGAAAATTGGAATGGGAGAGTAGAGCAAAAAGGGAGCAAACACTGCTGGAAAACAGATAAGAGAGGGCGGGAAGAGACAATTAAAGAATCTCAGAATAGGTATGTAGGCAAGAGATACACTACACAAAAATAAGAGGGAAAAGGCAACATAAAGAAGAGAACATTTCTAGTCACCTCTATCGCTGCTTTCTGAAAATGTCAGAGGGATAAGGCATTAACCCCAGTAAAATTGTCTTATGGTTGAAGAACGGAAGTATGTTGGTGTACTTTGAGGAACAGTCAAAGAATGACTACATGTGGTTTGTGTGGTTTGGTAAGAAATACTGGAGATACCCATCCATCTATGTATTAGCTTTCAGGGCACAGGAGACAGAAATAAAAGTGATGAGTTTTGTTGTAGTTGCCACTTCTTTTGAGTGTCTTGCAATTCTGCTCCTAAAACAGGACTGCAATTTGTTAAAAATGTGCTCCTGCCTCCTATGTGGCAGTGTTTTATCAATCACCATGGCAGTGTTAGGATTTCTGTGTGCAGGTACAATGCTGCCTTGTCACAGGGTTGCCATGTGACTTTGAGGAAAAGACACTCACAAAGCAGGGACATTTTTAAGGACTTTATATATAAACTTCAGGAACTGTTACCTTAAAATCAACTCTAGTTATCTGCAAAGAAGAGGCCTGAAAAAAAATTACAATAGTAAATAATATTTTAACCAGCATATTTCAATATTACTAAATAAAATTTGATACTTTTTCCCTGTTATTGGATCTTTTTAGGAATTATTTTGTTACTGGGATAAAACAGGAAGGCAGAGAACTGATAAAGCTGCATGATACTAGGGATCATTTCTTCACTCTACCACTTATTCTACGCACAGCCATACACAGCTATCATTACATGTTCTTTGCCTTGGTTTCCCTATGAGGTAAGGTATAGGTATTCCTATTAATAATATCATAATCACTTTGAGATCAGGCTTAAATAAGCCTCATAACTTTGAGATGAAGCTTAAATAACATTAGGGGTTTTCAGATCCACTGATACTAAAAGCTACAAAAAATTCAGGTGTTGTTATTGCAGTAATTTGGTTTGCAGTAATTTGGTTTCCACTAAAGACAATAAACAAGTTGAGAGAAAACAGTTCCTTACAAGTCAGTTGGGATCTGGTCTTTTTGTTTCTCTTGAGTTAGTATCGCTTCACACCTTTGCTGCTGTTCATGTTACATCCAGACTCTTTCAGCTGCATATCCAAAGGGGTGAGGGGAGTGAGGGGAGCTGCACTGCTTCATCCCATGTCACACAAGCCAACAACAAGCCAGCTGATGCTATCTGGGCAGCTGATATCCCTTCATCTGCAACGGTAAATCTGTGTTTTCTCTCTTTGCATGAAAGCTGTGGAGAGGCTGATATAACTGGGGCAATGTTCTTAAGGGCAGGATCGCGTAGCTTTTATTCCCTTGTTGCATAACATGTTATGTGAGTGCCTGAAACACCAAGTTAAGACTTATCTTGAATTTAATGATGCAATTGCCCCATTCCATAGCAAACTGTAGGAATCACTAATTACATCTCTTAGAGGCCAAGCTATTCAGCTTACATCAAAAGAGAGGCTGGAAAAAATAATTACTGTTAACAAGTGAACTGAAACTATTATGCAGACTTCCCCAGTGTGCAGAGGCTGCAAGCCATAATCTGAATGAGATGGAGGATAACAAACAACAAATGTTGTTACAGCATGTGAAATTTCCTGTGCCCTCTCTTAAAAATTAAAAAAATAAATAAATTTTAAAAAAATCTGAGAGGTAAATGCAAAAAATTCAAGCAAATATTTCTGCCCTAGGATCATAAAGACAAATTTGGAGGCTGATGAGACACTGCTCTATGCAGACCCTCTGAGCTGAAAGAGCAAATTACATTATCACCATCAACCAGGCCAGTTGAAGACCAGTTCAAAGTCTCCCTTCCTTTTTCCACTCTGTCTGCTTCCAGCTGGTCCTGTCAGCTCAGATGTTGTGAAGAAAACTCTCCTTCTCTGATGAGAAATGAATGTGTGCTGTAGAGACTGGCTTGAAATAAAACTGGGCCACCCGCCAAACTTGGATTTGAGGCTCGAAATTGTTCTAACACAGCACATTTACCTTCTCCCATGTGGTGAGAGCACATCTCATGGCTGTCTTCTTCCTTTCCACCTCTCCCATGTTTTCCCTGCTCACCTCCAGTGCCTCACCCCATACTGTACCCTACTTCCCAAGCCTCACCAGTGCTTTTACAGGGCAGTGCTGGTACTGACACCAGCTCAGTCTTTAAACAGGGCAGTGTGGAACAGATCTGGGAGCTGCAAACCCACCACCTCCCACAAGAACACATCTGTTGCTCCAGCATCACTACTATCTTGTGCCACAGTGCACATGAAGCTTCAAAGGGAAAGAAAACTGGATTAGTGGTTGCTGCAGAGGGGTGGCTTCATAAGATGCAGGACTAGGCAGGGTGGCACATGACAAGGTCCTTATAAGCACACGGTTACAGTGGTCATTGGAGCATTTATGCCTGAAGCTGGTTCTAACTGTAAGCCTAAGTCCTGGTCTTTTGTTTCATTAGTGGGGACATTGCAAGCACTGTTTGGGATAAGAAGAGATTTTTTTGACATCTCAGGTTGTTAATTTGCTTTAAGGCATCTGAGTCCTTTGGAGAATCAGCTAGGGAGAGATTTCAGTAAAGTCTTTCAGGGATTCAATAAATATCCTTGTTGGTTTTAGACACCATCAAAGACAGAATGTGGGACGAGCTGAGCTGTCAGTCAGACTTTCTGTAGCAACTGCTAGTATCTTAAAAAAGAAAAAAAGAAGAAACATTTTTTTTTAATTTACAGAGGGGACTACAAAAAACATTTTAGAAGAGGGATGTTGCAGAATGGGAGAGAGCTGGAACAGTAAAGCGGATCTGAAACCTCACATGCCATGCTTTATGAGACAATGAGAGAAAATAGCAGCAAGTTATATTGGTAGCAAGGTGACCCAAAGTGCTTTCACGGTTGAACTCACAACTTGCACAAAATAGTCATGGTTTAGGTCCTGTGAGCCAGAAATAAATTTAAGCCTTGTATTTTTTACACTGCCAGCAGTACTCCTTTCTTTCTTTTGTATTCTCCCATCCTTGCCGCATGTGACACTTAGAGCCTGTGATCTGCCGGACTGTTGGAGATGAGAAGCAGGTGTGATGATAGCTTTAGTCTATTTATATCTACTCAAAATGTACCTCAACCTTGAAAATTCTCCCAGGCTCTTTTCTCTCTTTTTCAAACAATGTCATTGTTGTGGATGACAACACACCCAGTTGGGAATCACTTACTATAGCCATGTGAAATACAGCTTATGAAACTTCAGATGGATACAAAACCAATCAGGCAATGGAAATGGATCTAGAGGTACCTGGTCAAGTGGAAACAAGCTGTGAACAGCAAGGGAAGTAATCATCACAGAGCACCAGATGACTCAGCACTGACAAGAATTTTGAAGGCAACAACTCAGAGGTGGGCTCCAGAAAGGCTGAAGAGTAGTACAACCTCATTGTTTTCCTTATGAACCTCTCCCATGATTCAGACAGGACCTATCCCTTCCCTTGAGTTCAATACACTTTCTCCAGCATTCCCAGATGTCCTGCAAGGTTAATTTCCTGTGGTTTCTTTACTTCAAATGCTTCACACAGCACTCTTGAGCATCTTAGCAGCACCTGTATATAGGTTTACAGGGTAAGTTGAGACCACTCTGGCTCCTTCATTATCTTTCTTCCTCTGTTTTTGCTCTCTTGCTCTCCTTAGCTGAGTTGCAAATATGCTAAAATGCAAAGTAGTGCTCCGGGGCTTCCTCAGTGCCACTACCTTTTAATGTGTGTGCACCCCAGCACCTTGCCTTCCACCTTTACATTCAGCGTGGCTGTGGGAGCCTCAGCAGAGTACGCTGTACATCCACTGCTACTCATACAACATTTACAGAATAAGATCTCACGTACTTGCTCAGGAAGTGGAGAATGGCCAGTAACTATGATCAGTAGTAAGGGAGGAATAGGAGTTCTTCTTCACAGTAAATTATATTTAGCACTCCTGTTTCTAATCAGTCTCCACAGCACACCTTTCCCCTATCTCACAAGAACCACATACTCAGGAGACAAGACAGGAGAAAAGATAAAACCACGATCTTTGTTTTTCAGAAATTGGGTCAGGCATTGTCTTCTTGGCCTAAAGATTTTTTTTTAATAGCACTGACCACTTCATCAAGGCAAGTCCTTTTAAACTCTATAAAGAAGTCATTTCTTGCCTTCAGTCTTCTCCATGAGAAGGGTAAGCTTATTTGAGTTGTGTTCTTTATTGCACAGTGATTATCCTGCTGTGAAGGGATGGACTTAATGACCAAACAGGTAATTTCTATTGCTAATTTCTTTGCTTATGTCTCAGGAGGGTGCATGCTAAAAATTCTTTTTAATAAAAAGAGCTTTCTTAACCTAGTGCACATAATTACACCACTGGTAAAGCACAGATACAGTCTACTTTTTTAATAAATTACTCATGATTTTGCCTGCCTTGCTTTTCAGATGCTGAACGTGACCATCAAATGTAGGGAACTGATTCTTAAGAAGCTTCAAGCATGGCTTTTGAATGTGATCCCTTTGAAGTGTTATAAACTATCTAAACCAAAAGCAGCACAAAACTCATGGACTGAAAATTTCATCTGCAATTACATTATCTGTTTATACTGTAGCTGAGGTCAGGGGGCACTTTTTTAACAAAGGCACTTGGCTGCACAAGCGTCCTGACAAGAGCCATTCATTATGTTTAGATGGCAGAGGACAAGCAGAAAATGGTGAAATCAACAGAAAATACGAGCTCGTGTCTGGTCATTTATTGTTGTGTGTAAATTAATGGGTAGCCTAAGTGAGAATGTGACAAAGCTGGCCTAAGGACAGAATGAGGATTGCAAATCATAGCCTTGTTTCTTTCCTAGCTCCAACTGCGCAGCACTGGACAATGACAGTGACGCACAGCCTGCATCTTATGTGTAGTTCGGGTTACCATATGTCTCAGATATGGTCTTTCTCCATTTTAAAATTCTGCCTGGGCAGAATGGGAGGATCTCTCACATTTGTCTATGAGTTCTGGGCAGCTGGCATCATTTCTCACTAGCTCCAACCAAGCTATTGTATGTCTGGAAAGCGGGGATATTTCCTCAGAGCATCAACAGATCAGATGTATGGTGCTTGACCTGCAGGACCAACATATCAACATGTGGATGGTTTAGCATGTGCCCAAAAATCCTACATTTCTCAGGAGAATCAGGTGGTTAGCACATGTGTACACACTCAATAGTGTGCAAGATATCCTGGAAGCATTGAATACTCTATACAGCTCATTGCAATTAGCTGAGTCTCACAACTTACTGAGCGTCACATGCATTAATTTTAAAAATCCAATATACAGCCAGTAAAATTTTGTAAGCAGATTAAAAAAGGTTGGTTACCAGTGACTAATCATGCCAACACTCACCTACTGGTGTATTAACTGGAAACCGTAGCATGACAAATATGAAAAAGGAATGACACATACAGTATTTCTAAAAGGAGTTCTTGAAACTGTCAAGATGTGCAAATTTTTTTTCTTTTTCTTTTTCCACAAATATCTGAATAAAGAGTAGGGAGATCTTTCCCCTGGCAGTGAGTCAAATTCAAGTCCTTTATCTATAAGTGTATTTTTGGTGATTTCAGGGCAAATATAACATTTCCTTATATAGCTGCACCAGAAAGATGCTTTAAAAGACTTGTGAAGACTGAATTTCTACCTTCTGAGAGTGCATATGGATCTGTGATCTGCTGAGCACTTGAATTAAGGGCTGACTGAACCTGATCAAGACCTCATGGACATTGCCAACAGAGGGTGCTGATCAGGCACCATATATAATGATGGGAAAAACAAGCCATTCTCTTTTAAGATCACCTTGTTGCAGCGCAGGAGAGAGAGCTTTTCATGGAGAGATGCCATGCCAAGTTAATGACAAGCGTCTGCTCAGACACCTGCTGTCCTAAACAACTTGACGTGCTGTGATCACTGAGCAGTCCCGGGGTGGAGCAGAGGAGGAGAAGGCTGATGGCTGGCTGAGGCGGGAAACAGCACCCTCGGGGCAGCCACTGCGCAGGGGATGGGTCCTGTTGGAGGAGGCCAGGTAGCAATCAAGTGCCTTGCTGGCTCTCTTCCCCATGAGCTCTGCCAGCGGCAGACAGCTTTACATCACCTCTCAACTGGTACATAGCCCTCCCCTGCTGATCCTATTTACTTTTTGGGCTGGCTCCCAGCACCTAGCAGCTGTGAGAGTCTGCCAGTGCTTCGTGATACTGCTCCCACTTCCTGGGAAGGGGCTGGGAGCTGGAGGAAGGTGGGAGGAGGAGCAGAGCACGCCTTCTTTGGTGTACAGCAATAAAGCTGTGGGGTTGGCAGGGATGGGAAAGATCTCGACAGGAGGGGAGTAAGAAAGATTTTTCATTTCTCATTTCCACTTTGTTTCTGATCACTTGCTCTGTTGCAGGCTGAAGTGCCAGTGCGTACTTCAGCACAGAAAATGAGACAGAGCTTGATCTCACTCGTTACTGAGAGTAACCTAATTTGCAGCAGATGGTGTTTATTGTTACTTCCCATCTGCATGAGGATTAAGAAGAATTCTCAGAAGCAAATTATGCAGCCTGTCAGTGTCCTGGTAGGAAGGGGCAAAATTAATTCCACTCAAATATAGCTTTTTCTCATGAAAGACAGGTTTTTCTGAACATTTGGGTAAGCTTAACTTAAATAGAATCTAAGATTATAATCTTTTTTAAATAGTATCACACTAAGTTTCTAGCCATGCAGAGTAATTTTTTTTAAATGTGGAGGAAGAGAGTCAGGTAAAGGTTAACCACATGGCCTCTGAACAAAGAAGAACTTAATGTCAGAGCTGAGATCAAAGTTTCAGCTCTCCAAGCTATGCAATCCCACAAAAGAACTGATACCACATCTTGTAAGTGTCTGTCCTTGGCCCAGGCACTGATAAAAGAGAGCTATGGGTATGATGCCTATGAATGATCAGTCCCTTAAATTTGCAGGTGTGTCTCCTACATTCGGCTCTCATTGACCAATGTTGCTTCATTGCTCAGCATGTCTTTTTGTTCATGCTAAGAAAGTAAATTTTAGTTTTATTGCTATAATACACCTGAATTCATAAGAGTTATAACAAGTTGATAGTACTTGAGCCTTGTTATAGTGCGCCTGGGGGTTTTTGTATCCCATACCATAAATTTCACACCTTGCACATACCACTGCCACTATCATGTTCAGTTGTGCCTAGGCTTTAATGAGCAGACAAACATTAACATGACTGCAACTTAGAAACAGGGATGAAACTTTAAAATTGAAATGGAAGGAACCGACAGTGGATGAACCAAAAAATAGTATTCAAAACAGAGATAGCAAAAGAACAAAGAATTAAATGATAATTTGATCAAACTTGTTCATGTATAAGGGCAACTTATACATGTGAGCCAGTCCCCAGACTGCAATGGTTATACTGTATGTATATTGTGCCTTTACTTCTGCTCTCTGTATGCGTACTTATAGACTCAATTTTTGACCAGTATGCCCTCTTTTTCTTCCTGCAGTTTATGTCCTAGAAGAAAAAGCTGAGTCTGGGTATTTTTCTGGCACTCCTAGAAATCAGGCAGCCCCTGGCAGATCGCTGGCGGTGCACGAGCAGATTGACTGGCCACGTCAGGAATTGACTGGCCATTCCAGGCAATGGGAATGCATCAGGCCAAAACTTATGCCTGGACTGCAGCAGACAGACGTCCCTTGCATGGCGGCTGCATGGTTGATCTGTACATTCACAGCAAATCTGAAGCAGCTGGGGTACGTCTGATAACTGGCATATGTGCTGCATAAATAGAAATCTCTCGAAGATTTCTTGAACAGAGATTTGGAAGTCCTATGCACATCTGTAGCAGGTATTCTAGTGGCTGCTAATTTAATGCAAAAATCATGTCAGCATTAAGTAATTTGACTTAAGCCTTCTTGACACTTGCAGTGCAAAAAGCACAGCAGTAGTGGCTCCTATATGGTAATGTTGGCCAGATGCTTTGCCATCTTAAAGTATAGTTATTAAAATCCTCAGATGTGTATTTTTTCTCTTCACTGGTTTATACAATAAAGGCACATCTGAGCCTTTTTTCATTACTTCCTTTCTTGTGGTGTTATTAGGTGGACTCTGTGTGTGTGAGTGTACACTTATGTGCAATATACATACACCCCAGTTCACACGTACATTTTCCCTTGCGGAGTTTCTCTTCCAGCTTGGTAATGCTCATGCCTCTTAACTGAGCTGTGCAACAAACTTTGTAGGCTTTGTTCCTCATAGGCTTATAATGGAGGATCTGTTTGCTACCTAAAAAGTCATCAAGTTCAACATAACTTGGCAATCCCAACCAAATCTATGTTTCCTGCATACTGATATAATTTGCTCCCATTTACACACAGAAATGCTTCTCCTCCAAACCTTACACTCTTTAAGTCATTCTTTTACTGCCTGGAAAAAGTGCACAGATTTCTATTTCTGTGAATCATTAGTGACATCCAGTGGCTACCAAAGCAAATGCTAAAAATGTGTAACCTCTACTGTCAAGGGACACCTAAACGTCCATCTTTCTCTAACAGATAGCTATTAGAAAAAGGAGAAAGGGAAAAACTTTGTGTTTCCTGGCTCTTCCACAACGCATTCTTGTTGTGGATTTGATTAAACCTCACTGAACTTGCAACATACAACTGTTATATTTCCTTTATGATAACTGTAAGAAACTATTGAGTTCCCTTAAGAAACCAAGTGGTTAAAACCATGCCAACACAGACTGAAAGACAAGCAACAGCTGTGATCTTCTGGACAGTCACAGCATCATAAAGCCACAGAATTAAAGAATGCTTTGGGTCAGAAGGGACCTTTAAAGATCATCAAGTCCATCCCCCTGCCATGGGCAGGGACATCTTTCACTAGATCAGGGTGTTCAGAGTCCCCTCTAACCTGGCCTTGAACACTTCCAGTGGTGGGGCATCTTTGCCTGTATGAGTTCGCCACCCTCATTGTAAAAATCTTCTTCCTTATATCCAATCTAAATCAACCCTCTTTCAGTTTAAAACTGTTGTCCCTTGTCTTGTCACTATAGTAGTCTCTCTCCATCTTTCTTATAAACCCCCTCTACATATTGAAAGGCTGCAATAAGGTCTTCCCAGAGCCTTCTCTTTTCCAGGCTGAACAACTCCAACTCTCTCAGCCTTCCTTCACAGGAGAAATGTTTCAACCCTCTGACCATTTTCATGGCCCTCCTCATGAATACTGTGATCCTGAGGAAAAGCCTAGCAGGCACTTTCGGATCTCCAAACAAATACATTGTGGTGGTGTTCTAATTCTCTTATCTTAGAGAAGGTTAGCTTCTGTACTTTGTTGTAGTAAGAACATTATCAAAGAAATAAACAACTCTACCATCTGTTTCCTCTCCTGATGGAAATAAGTTGACAACGCCTGAATTTTGGGTAAGAGTCTGCTGAATCAAATATAGGCAGTTATCTCAGTTTCAGGTTTGCTGCTTCTGTGCTGCCTGCAATACCACTGAACTCTAACAAGCCAGCTAAGAAGTCAATAACCTAGAAGAAATTTTCAGATTAACTCAAAATAATTATTTTAAAGTTTCATTTTGAGAGTTTTCCTCACAGTCATTGTGAGCATGTCAGGGGGAGGAGAAGGTAGAAATCCACAGCCTTTTTGTAGTTATTATTTGGGGCACTGAGGGAGGACGTGTTAAGCTAAGCAGCTCCTTTGTGCTATGATTTGTTTGGGCACGGCAACTCAAGCATGAGCAAGCTGAAGCTTTCTCCTTCCCTGACTCCCCTCCTGCCTCTCTCCCTCCTCATCTCTGTACTCAACACATCTTTGATGCAAAGCATTAGTCTGTACTTAACACATCAGGGAAAGGGGATGATTCTGCAATATTTTAACAGTATTTATGTTCAAAACATGTTTTAAGCTGGTTTGTTTTCATACTTCAGTTCTACAGTTTACATGCATCCACCATAGATCTTATAGCACATATCATAGAATCACTGAATGGCCCAGGTTGGAAGGGACATCCAAAGATCATCTAGTCCAACCTTACATGGGAAAAGGAGCCCAGATGAGATTACCTAGCACCTTTTCCAATCGCATCTTGAAAACCTCCAGCAACAAGGACTCCACCATGTCCCCAGGGAAGTTGCTCCAGTGAATGATTGTTCTTACTGTAAAAAAATTCTTTCTTCTATCAAGATGTATATTTGTTTATATCACACATATAAAACCATATTCTAATATAATCACAAAACAATGGCATTGCTGCATTTTATCATTGGTTTCCAGGACTCACCGATCGAGGAATCTGCAAACTACTCTACCTTGTCCATTTAGGACCAAGGCTTTTTTAAGCATGGCTGCAGCCTCACTGGCTGCAGTAGGATTATTTACACCTTTGGAGTTAGGCAGATGTTGCAGTGACTGACACCTATCACAGAAATCAGCAGCATTCACTCACTGACTTCCGTGTTCAGGACTGCAACCAGGGACATGAACTTTTCTACCTTTATTCATGTAAGCAATTCTATTGCTAAAAGAATACAAAATAAAGGCACCAAGTAAGATGTCAGTATTAGGAAAATACTCTTATCTGCCTTGCACTTTTATTTATTAGTTGGTGTTTATGGGTTTTAACATCTACTGAAAGCAGCTAATAGAATTTTTCTTCCACAATTTTGCCAGACAGTCAAGTGATACATTGACAGAGACATCATTTTAGGGAAACAAGGTATTAAAAATAATGAATCAGCACTGGCACATTAGTTTGTCTAATACTATCTACATTTTCTGAAGGTTCTTGGTACCTGGAGTGTCTACCACAGATTAACTGAGTATCTCTGTCCCTGCGTGTTGCACACTGTCACACTTTACTCCTTTATCATACATTGTATGCTATGCCTTCAGCTTTTTAAAATAAAAAAACAGAGAGAAATCTTAAGAATGTGGTAGGAGGTAAACCTAGCTGCTTTCCTTTCCCAGTTTAACTGATATATACTGGAATGGAAGTATTTCCAAGATAGTTGATTAGTCATTGATGATACAATTATACTAAACATCCTTTGTCATACAATTATACTAAACATCCTTTGTCAAATCATTACACGTTTCTTGAAATGTTCTTTATTTGAGAATAAGAAAGGATCTGAAATCTTAAGAATTCAGCACCCACACAGGAGCTAAAAGTAGCTCTTCTATTCTCCAGCACCTACATTGTCCCTATTCAGATAATAGCAATAATAACTGAGACAGACTTTCAGGTGCTCTATCTTCATTCATCTAATGTGTCTATTAATGACATGTTATCCAAAACCTGCAGATAAAATAGCGATTACAATTTTCACAAAAAAATCTTGTAATGTCTTTGTGGTTGGGAAAGGATGATGGGAAAAAGAGTTTAAAACTGTGTTTTCTAAGCCTTGTTATCTTGGAATGACAGTGACAAGAGTCAGGAAAGGAAAGAGATGAGGGAGCTTGTAGTAGAAACTAAGTAAGCCTAGCATAAAAACAATGGAAGCAAAGAGAACTTTGTGTCACTCTTTGGAACGGCTAATTCCCTCACTACTTCGCTAGTCTCTTCCACCTTGGAGACACTTTACTTTGTGCACCACTGCCCAGGTGAAGATGGCTGTTCAGGGACAGTGTGGAAATAACCCATGAGTCCTAATTCTGGTTTTAATACTAACTTACTGAAATTGTTATATTGCAGTTTCCATTGGCAAATTATTGAATTCCACAAACTTAATTTACAATTACATCAATAAATATGAAAAGTGTAAAATGCCCATCAACAAACAAATTCAAGTGGAAGCATACTTTTTATTTCCTCAAGGAACTTCATAGTTAGACCTTTGTAAACAACAGCTTAATGACAACAGTAGGTCTTTTTTAGATCAAGATTTATCTTAGCTAATACAGAAGACCTTAAAAAGTAAGTGTAACTCTTTTGTTAAGGAGTTAACATTAAAAACTGGTTAGAATTTTAATTTCAAGCATCTAGTTCATTAAATGAAAAAGGTAGATGAGCAGTAATGTGGCTGTGTTCCTGTACCAGAATGTAGACATTTAAGTATCACAACATAAGAAACCCTTTTTGATCTGGTACATATAGTCATAGCTATCGCCAAAAAAAGCGCCAGCATGGATTTTTGTGGTGGGTCTATCTTTTCTGCTCTTTAGCTGACAACACGTGACAGCTATAAACCATGCCTGCCAACGTTCGAGATCTCTGAGAGGGTTGGACACTGTGAAATCTGTTAGTCTTGAAGAACTTTCCAAAGGGACAGGGTGAAAGCAAGCAGGGGCAATTAGCATGCAAGAAGCCAGCCAGCAGCTGCAAGTGCCTGCCACGGTCATCACTGAACTGCTCGGCTCTTCATCCCAATAACTCAGGGAATTCCTATAGAAATCACTTGCCAGCCATGAGTCATGAGTGTGAATTGTTGCTGGTTACAGGCCAGCCAAACTCTGTGGAGGCACTGCCAGAGTTAGGCAGGGATGTACATGCTGGTCCTGCCAAAATTCTAGCTGCTCAGGATGTCTGAGGGTCTCCAGCCCAGCGTACCGCTGCAGTGTCACTGAACCCACATCCATCACGCCCGTGGTGTTTTCTCCATCCTTACCAGTGGAGCAACTGGCAGAGCTACAACAGATATGCCCTCACAACTCTTTGGTAAGGCACTGGGCTGGTGCCTTGTTAGAGCTCACCGAGTCAAAATTAAATCCATAAAATGTACATGTGATGAACGAGATCATTTGCTGTGTTCCATCCTGAGGCAGCAAACAGAAATGCAAGTGACAGCAGGGAGGCTCTTAAGAGCTAAATTTGTCTTCACTAAGCCATAAGTGACCTTGAACAAAAGATTTTGAAGGAAACAAGACCCTAGCAGAAGAGTCTACTGAAAAGCAGAAGGTTGGAGGAGGCAAACTATGCTCTGACTCGATTCCTGTTACTCAAGACCATGTAAGCACAAACTGCCATAAATTCAAACATAAGGAAAAGCTTTTTTGGGCTCTTAAGAGGGGTCAGACCCTGGCACAGCTTGCTCAGAGAGGCTGTGGTGTCTCCATCCCTGGCAATACCCAAGCTCCGAGGGGACATGGCCCTGGGTCGTTGCCTCTGGGTGACCCTGGACAGGGTCAGGCGACTGCACTGTACCAATCCCGTGGAGCTCCCTTCGCACCTCCGTAGCCCAGGGTCTCCACGGATTTTGCCACGGACCCCGACAACCACCTCCCCACCGCCCCGCCCCGCCC
>NW_010193215.1:0-9107 GCF_000695765.1 Mesitornis unicolor
GGGCGGGGTGGCTGCCGCCCGGAGGCGAGACGCCTGCCCCGAGGTGAGCTTGGGGCTCACTCCACCGCTGCAGCTGCCCTCGCCTGCTGCCCTCCCCACACGCCACCCATACCCTCCCTCCCTCGGACTGCCACAGCCCGGGGGTAAGATGAGTTTGCCCACGCCTGTAATTCAGGACTGTTATGGGGTGTGCAGGGGAGGAAGAGGAGGATGAAGAAGGGTGGGAATGCCTCTGCGGCAGGCTATCAGCGGCACTGGCTTTCATGGAGATGTGGCTTCTGAGGGACTCTCTTGCAGTAGGCTCCAGAAAGCCACTAGCCATTCTCCCTCTGAAATACTTAGCAGGTCAACTCTGATGCATCGTCTGGTGGGAGCCCCAGTGGTGCCAGTGGTCACCTAGGAAATGCTCCAGAGCTGGGTTAGAGTGTGTGGGAAGGTGCTTGGTGAAGAGTGGAGCTTGGGCTAGTCGGCAAAGCTGCTGCACAGGCAAAATAAACTGCATGTATAAATACACGGACTTGGTCCTTGCACAGGAGTGAGTTCCAGAGTTCAGTATGGTGGTTACTGTATAGAAAAGTGCTTGTCACCATGGTGACCGAGCAATGCTGCATCTTCATGGGAGTGGAAAGCGCCAGTCACGGCGATCTGCGGCGTGAGACCAGTGGGTTAAATGCAGCTGCTTTTACCTTTTGAAGCCAGGGATCACAGTCTGTGTCGGAATTGTATGTATGGCCATGAAGTGAATTGGTTGGAATCAGCCCGATGCCTACCTGATGGCTATGCATGTACAGGAGGGATACCATGACTGTACACTGGTGTCCATGGCAGGCAGTGCCTTCAAAAAAGAGCCTTGTAAAAACAATGGCAGCAGCAGGAAGTATGGCAGAGCAGGAAGGGCATCTATCTACCTCCAGGAGCTTTCCTGGTATTTTGGTGGGGTTTTTTGGGTTTTGTGGGGTTTTTTGTTTTGGTTTGGGTTTTTTTGGTTTGGTTTTTATCAGCAGCATGCTTTAATTTGATAAAAGTTATTACTACTCTGCACAAACTTTGGTCCTCTTCAGAACGTCCTAAGGTCTAAAAACCCTAATGGTGGCTTGCAAGAAGGGTGACAACAAGCTTTCCTGATCCACTGGCAAATTCATCTCTTACTGCATGTCTAGCTAAGAAGAGAGTAGCTCTGAACATCACCTAAGAGACTTATCAGTCACTGGTTCTCATATCTGGGAACTCAGAGGCTCTGAACCAAGAGAAGGAGTGAAAAAAAGAAAGAAACTCAGTGGATTCTCCCTTATCCAGGTCTCCTTAGGGTCACCCTGAATGAAGCTTGGCTGATGGAAGTAGTGGCAGATTCCTGAAGCGTTTTGAGAGGATTTTGTTAAAGATGAGAGGGGCTTTAAGTCCAATAACTGCTTGCACTGCAAAAGACAGTCACCATGAGGGAGGTGAAAACAACACTCATGGATGAGCTACCCAAAGTATGTTCAGATGGGTAAGGCAGTGCTGGACTGTGAGCACTTGAGCATGCACCAGATGAGCTCGTATATCTGTGTTTATCCATGTGGAGTACATGAGCTCTGGAAGAAAATTAGCCATATTAGCATACTGTGGCATTAAGGTTAATCTCCCACATATCTGAACAGAATTCATTGGGTGTTGAAGCACATATGGCTATATTGTTTCCAGCTCTGGAGTTACTTGGGACAGAACTACACTTGACCGACTCCAGGCGAAGTAGACAGAAGCTACAAGGAGTACTGAAACACCTCCAACCTTGCTGTCAGCTCTGCCAAAGCCAGACTGGCAAAATCACTTGGAGAAAGGCTGAGTTGTGTAAAGCAACATTTATGGCTGAGAGTAGTGGCCTCTCAGAAACATCCTTGTTGCCCCTGTTATCTTCTTCCTGGAGTCCTGAGGGATCCCCATTCCAGTTCCTTTTTTACTTCTTTCCCTTCCCAGTCCTTTTTCTTCCTCTCTCCTCTTCTTGCACTGGAATAGTCCAGCTGAAATCCCAGCAAAACTGAATTTTACTTACACTTCTGAGAATCCACCAGCCACCTCTGGCATTGCCTTGAGAGATCTCTGCTTTGTGCAGCCATATCCTTTGAGACCTCCTGCCCCCAGCTCAGATATTTGCCATAGCTAAACCTGGCAGAAAGCCCCCATCGCTGTCACCCCTCCTCCCTTCCCAGGACACTGTGGGAATGGCAGCAGCAGCGGAATTACCTGGCTGCTTTTCAGGAGAATGTATCCCAGGGCAAAGTAAGGCAGTGGACTCAACTGCTCAGTGTGATTAAACACAAGCAGCATTTTTGTGTAGCCTGTGCTGCGGCAGCCACAGCAGTTACTCTTATTTAGCTGGAAGGTTTAGAAGGCAGAGCTGTGGTATTTCACAAAAGATCCTCCTTGCAGGCAGTGCCTTAAACCATTTCATTGAATGAAATACACTCGTGGAACAATGAGTGCCAGCGGGGGGGAAGAAGGGGCAGGAGAAAAGCACACTGGATAGAACCACACCATTTCTGGCCGTGGTTCAATAACAGCTCTTGGGGCAGCACCTGATATACTATTAGGGTGAAAAAGTCTTTTTATACTTAGTGCTTTGGCACTCTGATAGTATCTGGTTTTTTTCTCTCTTGAGTTCTCCAGGGAGGCAATATATTGCCTTCACTCTAGTTAAAGGGAGAGGGGGCTATTTGCATAGACAGGTCACACTGTTTCTGTTGAAGGTGAAATGAAAGGGCTGGCTAATTCATGCACACAGATGAGAGGATATAGGTTTGTACTGTCAGCCATTACAGGAGCCGGCAGTAAGACAGGGTGAGGTGGCTCGGCATGGTGCACACAGCACATTGCTAGAGCAAACCCTTGGGTCAGGGTAGCACAAAGAGGGATGCTGATAAAGAAAAGCCATTCAGAAAGGAAGAGATAAAGCAGAATAAAAGACAAGAGGTCAGATTTATTTATTTATTTTTTTGCTGCTATGTATGACTCTAAATTCTTCTGGCACTGTGGTGGGGAGAGAAAGGGTGCGGCCACATCACCTTTCCATCCCAGCTACTCTGGATTCTAACACTCACCATACAGCCAGGTGGTGACTTTGCCAAGGGCAGCAGGCACAACATGGGACATGCCAAACGGCCTGTGAGATCCCTTGCCGCCAAGGATGGGCTCTGTGTATTGTGCTGGAGGTACTGAGACAGGCAGCCAAAAGATGGGTCATGATCTGCTGAGGCGACCAGCAGAACTGGAGAGCCTAGGGTCAGAGGTCCTGCAATTCAGGCTTGGACTTCTTTGGAGCTTAAGGGTCGTGTATTGTTGCCAATTAATGCATAGGAGATTTGGCAATCACCTTCACCTAGTGTTGGAGAATAGTATCACCTGAATCTTACACAGCGCTTTTCATCAAGAGATCTCGTATCTGTGTCATTACTGCTAGTTTTTTATATCTTAGGAAACAGAGATGTGGAGAAGGCAACAGGAGTTGTCCAAAATTGCCCGATAAACTGGTGGTAAAACAAATAGGAAACCTGCTGCCTCACACTGCCAAACTGAATTCACTTGTCACACACAAGGGAATGAAACATAAGGCTTCCTCTCCGTCCTTCTGAGATAAAGCAGAAAACGCCCTCCGAGGTAGTGTATACTGACTGAGGTCTTGTGTGCCAGGATAGCAGATGCCTGCGCTGTGTGGGTCCCTTGCCCTGTGAGGATCATTGTCCAGACAGCATGTCTCACTCTGCAACTGGTCTGAAGTATTCGTTCCTCACGTGGGATGGCAAATGATGGGGAGGTGACTAGATTGATCTCCCTTGTAGGCCTTTGCCTGGGACTTGGTACGCAAGTTCCAGATGGTACAAAGCCCCTGCTGCTTGGATCTGCACAAAAAACTGCATCTTCCTCAACCTATTTCACAACATATTTGGCTCTCTCTCGGTTGGTTGCTATTTGTACAAATTAAGCTGAGCTGCCAGGAACGTTTGCAAACAGTGAAAAGCAAAGTGGGATGCACAAAGCAAGTCAAAATAGGTCTCAAATCTGGCAGAATGCCCGCAGGTGCTTATAACATTTGACTTACTCTAGCCCATATATTACACACCCACACACTCATTCATCCAGCTTTCTCTTGCCCTCACGCCCACACGCGCTCACCCTTTATAGGTTCATTCACCTCCCTCCCCACTTTCTCTCTTCCAGATACAGTCATTCCCACACACAAATTTACCTCAGACACAGCCTTTGTTCCCCACATAGAAACACACACACATTTATGAGTGCTGGAGTGCGGTGTCTGTAGGTGCTACATATACATTCATACAGCAGACAATGCTGTAATCTTATACCTATGCTGTGAAAAAGCCTTTGGGATTAGCGAGCTGAGAGCTCTGATTGCTCACCATACCACTGATCCAGTTTGTGGGGCTGGCTGTTTCCGTCCTGTGCTGCCTCAGCCTGAATTCTGCCTTCATTTTCCACAGAACCTCCCTTTCTGCTCATCTGCCTCTTGCTCCCCTTGACTCTTTCTCCATATGCTTTTCCTTTCCCACATTGCTGCCCAAAACCATGGTATTTCAGAGCTTGGCCATCCCTGCACCTCTCCATGACCTCATGCTGGCCCTGATTATCTCACCAGGAGAGTAAGCAGGGATGAGCAATGAGCCTGCCATGCAGTGAGGGGCGTGGGGCAGGAAATCCTGCAAGGTGTGGTGAGATCAGAGGCAGAGACGGTAAGCAGTGGAGCGGACCGTGCTGCCATCCAAGCAGCGCTGAGTCCACCTGGCATCGAGCCTGCCTCTAATGGAATGTGACCCACCGCTGGGAATGAGCTCATCTGTAATCCACTTAATTGAGTTTTATGAGCAGGGCTCTCACATCGAGGAGCCAGCCTGCCTTCTTCCTAGCACTCACCCTCCTTTGCTTGCCACCTGGGGAAGAGAAGGGGAGTGGGGTGTGCGTGCACAGCTCCACCATGCTGATATCTGGTTTCTGATTTTCTGCCTGTCCTGGAGAATGTGCAGGGAGCTGGGCAGACATGCTCTTCAAGAGACCCACTGCCTCATGATCTAGTGTTTGCTTTTGCTGCAGGTAGCAATGCTCAAATTCCCATGTGAATTTCGGTGACGCTGTCAGGACTGCAGAGCCTTAAGTTCTCTCAGCTTTTTGGTCTCTGTGCTAGTGCGGGGTACTCAGAGAAAAGTCTTTGTTATGCCATACAGATCTCACGTACGCATGAACCATCTTACCTGGGAGTCCAAGTGAGATGGGAACAGAGGCATTCTGATCTCGTTCTTGCTTTCAGTGCACAGTCATGTAAGTGGTGGAGCTGTCAGGATCATAAAAGCCTTTGTTTTGCCATCTTTATTATCCTCATCATCATTTGTTTGTACTGTGTGAATTGGTCACATAAGGGCTAGCAAACAGAGAAATCTGTCTGCTATCTGCCAAGCGATTTGCAGTCTTTGGTGAAAGATGCAGTCTTTTCTCTTGGTGAAGAAGAGCAGGGAGAAAGAGGAAATGAGAGAGGGAGTCTTCTCCCCAAGGGAATGTTACTCTCATTGGAAAGGTCCAGTAAAGACCCTCTGGCATCTGTAATTGAGGATTCCCTCCAGCACTGGCATAAGTGCCTGTATTTGAAATAAATGGTGGGTGCAACTCCTGCTGCTTTTCCATCGCTTCTGGTCTGCTTTGTAGGAGGAAACTTTGACACAGTTTCAGATCTAATGTTGCATGCACATTGCAGAGCAGTAGCTCAGCAGTTCCAGAAATCCATAGCTTTAAGGAAAGGTCATGGCACATGGAAGGGAAAGTGTCCTGACACATTAACACAAAGACCATAACAGGCTTGTGCTGGGGACAGCAATGTCACTACTGTGCATTGAGTGATACTGCTGGTGTTTCTTAAAATCCTCAGACACTGGAATCATGAAAATACATGTTAATAGAAGATATGATTTTTGTAAATGTGTGCTTCTAGTATTCAGAGTCGCAGACAATTCTGAAAAATTAGACCAGATGAAATCTGAGGACTCAAAGCCCAAAGAGGAAATAAAAAGAACCCATATTATATGGTTCAGGGATTTTTTTTGAATGGCATGATTTTTAAGCCAATCTCACATAGAGGTGCAGTGACTTTCCATTGACATCCCAATGATGAGATACTATAGTGCCTATTCAGGATTGTTCATTGCAGCTGTGCTACAGCTGAAGTGCCTGTTTTCTTCCCTTCTGGTTTCTGAAGTTCAGCATTCATAGTGTCACAGAATAGTTTGGGTTAGAAAGGACCTTTAAAGGTCATCTAGTCCAACCCCCTGCAATGAGCAAAGACATCTTCAGCTGGATCAGGTTGCTCAGAGCCCCATCCAACCTGACCTTGAATGTTTCCAGGAATGGTGCATCTACCACCTCTCTGGGCAACCTGTTCCAGTGTTTCACCATCCTTGTGGTAAAAAATTTCTTCCTTACCTCTAGTCTAAATCCACCCTCTTTTAGTTTAAAACCATTACCCCTTCTCCTATTGCAACAGGCTCTTCTAAAAAATTTGTCCACATCTTTCTTATAAGCCACCTGTAAGTATTGAAAGGCTGCAATGTCGTCTCCCTGGAGCCTCCTCCAGACTGAACAACACCAACTCTCTCAGCCTTTCCTCATAGGAGAGGTGTTCCAGTCCTCTGATAATTTTGTGGTCCTCCTATGGACCTGCTCAAACAGGTTCTATACCAAGGACTCCAGAGGACGCAGTACTCCAGGTGGTGTCTCACCAGACCAGAGCAGAGGGGCAGAATCACCTCCCTCACCCTGCTGGCCACACTTCTTTTGATGCAGCCCAGGATACGGTTGGCCTTCTGGGCTGTGAGCACACATTGCCAGCTCATGTCCAGCCTTTCATGCATCAGTACCCCTAAGTCCTTCTTGGCAGGGCTGCTCTCAATCCCTTCATCCCCCAGCCCGTATTGATACTGGGGGTTGCTCTGACTCAGGTGCAGGACCTTGCACTTGGTCTTGTTGAACCTCGTGAGATTCACATGGTTCTGTGAAACTTGACTGGACCCAGTTTGTTCAGGTGCCTCTGGATAGCATCCCATCCCTCAAGCATGTCGACTGCACTACTCAGCTTGGTGGTGTCTGCAAACTGGCTGAGGGTGCACTCAATTCCACTGTCTGTGTAATTGATGAAGTTATTAAACAGTACTGGTCCCAATCAGACCCCTGGGGGACATCACTTGTCACTGATGTCCATCTAGACATTGAATTGTTGACCACTACTCTATGGATGTGACTATCCAACCAATTTCTCATCAGCTGTTGCTTTTGAAGGGAAGTATTTTTGTCTCATAGGCACCTAGAATGTGAACCCAGCTGGGTCAGCAATTCTCCTGTCTTCCCCCCTTCCCCCGCCAGATTCTTGCAAAATGAGCATTGCAGGACTGCAGGGTTCTTCCAGTACATAGCACCTCAACTTCATCTCCCCTCTCTGTCCCAGCTTCCATGTGCACATATGTGTGAGGGAGGGCTTTAGAGCAATGACTCTACTACTCTACTACTAGCAACGTAACAGACAAATCTGTTGGAAATCGATGCTGGTATTCAGTTGGATGAACTTAGAGACTGCCTTGGAGTGAACAAAGATACATTTTTTTTTCCTCTTGTATCATTTACTCTAAATTCTGAAAACAGTCATCCCTGCATTATGTGAAGTCCCCAAATGCCTATGCAATCTGGATAGAGGTAACAGTGAATCCAATGCTGGAAATATCTTCTCCCAACTTAAATACTTTCTTCTGCTGTGTCCTTCCACTGTGAACCTCCTGACATCATGTTTGATACTATTTTATCCCTTGAGTAGCAGTTAGCTTAAAAAATGGCAAGAGACCCTCAGTATTGCCTCCGGCTCTCTCTGTTGACAAGATCCGCACACAACATATGGTACATGGAGAAAGGAAGAGCTGTTAAAAGGATGAAAGCTGTTCCAGTAAATGTGGTTGTTAGAAGCCAGTGGAGTATCCGTCATTGATGAGAGCATAATATTTTAGGATATTTGTACTTTATGGCACAAATGTTTTTTAGAGAAGTTTTGTAAAAAAAAAAAAATTGGAGAAGTACACTGTCCAGGAAATTGCTTCTGTCATATCTCAGAGCACTAAAAATGTCAAAGTTTCTGCAGAGGTCTGCACAGCGTTTCATGCCACTGCTGTTTCAAACCCAAAGCGAAGCTTGTGTGCATCTTTTCCTCCCTGTGCATAGCAGTTGGCCTAATAAAAGATACTGATCCTCTCTACAGCTTTTCCTTCATGCTTAGATGTTCAGGCGGTCACAGGGACTATCTTGTTTATCCGGAACAGACAATCTTGAAGTAGCCAAGTCTGAAATAATTACTGCTCTTTCCTTTTCCTTCTGCCACTAAATCTCTTCCTTCCATAGTGATTGCCCAGATTTCCTGGTGGGGCTGAGCTAAAAGCAGGAGACAGAGTGCTGACAGGGTGTGCTATGCTGTGGAGGTTCATACCACATCAGCTTTGGGAGGTCATGCATCTCTCCACTCTCAGTAACAGATACACAGCTTGGCTCTTCAGCGAAGCCCTCCCCCGCTGAGCTCTTCATGCACATCTATAAAGCACCCACTCACATGTATGCATATAAACAAGCAAACAAATCACGCCACCTAAAAAACTAATTGAACAATTCCTCCTACAGCCTGGGAAGGAAAAGAAGAAAGGAGGATGCTGGTTGTTCCTATTTCTGAAATATTGAAGAGCTACTTAACTACTATTGTGACAGAAAGATAGATAACTAGGTTGATTAGACAGTAAGAAAAGAAGATGAAAGTGTGGAAGAGAGAGGGAGAGGAGGAAGATTTGTCGCATGGCTGTGTCAGCTTGATTAGTGGCTTTCCCCTGAATCCTCAGTGGAGTGGCCTCCATGGGTCAATCTCATTAGAGATAAAAATGGAAGAGCTGCAGTAGTCCACACTGAGCTTTACTTAGAAAGTTTGATGGCAGGGGCCTCTGCTTAGGCTTGGAGGAACAACAGCAAGGTCAGAAGGTGACTGAGATGGAGATGGCAGTGACAGCGGCACTGCTGACAAAGCAACCTGTGGAAAACCATTTGTTCAG
>NW_010193215.1:9203-18821 GCF_000695765.1 Mesitornis unicolor
TCCCTACAGATCCTCGGAGACTTGCTGAAGTGTGTTGAAGGTAATTCTAAGAAATCAATCTGTCTCACAACCAGCAAGTAGGGTTTTAAGGTGAGCAGCCCCTATGGGGCAGGGCAGTGTGAGGCCTACCAAATTTTCTCAAGCAGGAATTGCATCTAAATATAATTCAAAATTATCAGGATCCATAATATCAGGGTATTTGATGTCAGGGAGAAGTCAGGGAGCAAGAAAATAGTCTGGAGCTGCTGAGGGCAGCTAAACTAGTCACCCAGTCTGTTTTCTACAGAATATTTTCCATGCAGCAGATGACCAGGTGGCTGTCAGATATCTCAGGGAAGGGGTCAGGAAGCCCAATGTGCCATGTTAGGTTTGTGGTTGCTACATGCAACTGCAGTGGTTTTCTCATTGTAGGAAGGGGCTTAGTGATGCTTTCCTACCTTGCGGGTAGAGTGAGATTGGGTCCTGCTTGTGAAATGCTCTCTTACCCTCTAAGGCAGCACAGGGTGGCAATGCTGTGAACAGCCTTACAGATGGGATTGCAAACACTTGGCATCTGTTGCAGAGGGCCAGGGGGGAAGAGGCACATGAGGGTATGTATGTGGTGTGTGTGGGAAGTTTGCAGTGCATCTGCTCCTGCTCTATCAATTCTGTGGACAGAAGGAGGTTAACATTAACACTCGCTGTATGGATTTTGCAAGGTCTGTGGTGATATGTTTTTCCTGCAGTAGATTAGAGTCAATTTCTGTCTTGTCAAAAGTGGTTAGAAGTGGTCTAGTTTTGTCATGTGCTTGGCTTTCAGTTCTTCTCCCAAGTTACAAGTGACAGCACGAGAGGAAATGTCCTCAAGTTGCACCAGGGGAGAGTTAGATTGGATATTAGGAAAACTTTCTTCACTGAAAGGATTATCAAGCATTGGAATGCGCTACACAGAGAAGTGGTGGAGTCATCATCCCAGTAGGTATTTAGGGGTAGATAAGGTGCTTAGAGAAATGATTTAGGAGTGGAGAGATTATGGTTGGACTTAATGATCTTTTCCAACCAAATGATTCTATGATTCTATTTGTGTGGTAGCCAAAGACTGGGCTGGCAGAGTCAGGAAACCACTGCTTCAGACTTCCAATGGAATTATAGCCTAACAAGGGCTAGAATACTACTAGGCATGGAAATTGCCCATGAGCTGTTCAGTGCTGCTGGCAGTACACCTGTGCATATCTGTAGGTGTCACAGCCAGGGGTACCACACTTCTACCCTCATACCCTCTGAGAGCAGTTCTTCAAACTCTAGGCTTTCTTGCTCCTAAGGTGGGATCCGGTGTCTCCTATTCTTTGCCTTCATCCCTCCACTCTAGTTGCCTATGATGCCAGTTAGTCCTGGCTCAGCATTTGTTCTGTTGGGAACTGTGTGGCCTGATACAGGTAACCAGACAGTGTTCTCAAAACAAGGTATCATTAATCAGAGTGGTATCATAGGCCATAAAAGGAAAGCCTTTCTTTTAGTCTCTTCTGGTAGTAGGACAGTTGCTTTTGCTTTTCCAGTCCCTCAGTGGATCTTTATTTTTTTTTTTGTGCGTTTGGGGTCCACAAAGATATTCCCTTTCCCATGTGTCCAAGGAGGTGCTCTTAAAGCCATATCGATCCTTTGGCCCAAATTCTTAGGAAAAATTCCCCTAGAATGTCCTATAAGTAGCATTTTCCTAGGGACTGTAGCAAGTTACTGCCTGTTAGGGACCCTAGTTGTGTTTAGTCAAGGGTGCTTATTTATAACTAAGACAATACCTTTGAAGCTGGTTTTCTGAGATTTTTTTAAAATATTTTTTTCCTCTGCAGTTTTTCCTTAAACCTTCTTCTATGGAGGTAGTAAAAATACTTAGAGCCCACCTATAGCCCTGCAAGAAATTCCCTTTACTACTCTGTGATATCACTGATCAACTTCAGGTCCTCCAGTGCATTTTCATTTTAATATTTCTTTCTGCTACAAGGTAATTTGGAGACTGAAAATCAGTGAGGATATGAAAGTCACTTTTGCAGAGCCCCCCCTCAGGCTATCAGCTAAGTACCCTGCCTCCAAATCAATGATGTGCAAGAGAAGTGCTCTGTGTTGCATCCTCTAGTTCTTACTGTTAGCACTCTCCATTGTGTAAAGAAGCTCGCAGAGGCAGACATTAATCTAATATTCCCATTAGAACAATCCTGCTAATACAAGTGATTTAAGCGTAGACTTTTGTTGTAGAAATAATAGCTTAAGTGGAGGTGGAACCTCCTCTATACATCTTTCTTTTTTTTCTTTTGAAATCTCAGGGCCTACAGCATATTAGATGTCACAGGAAATACCAGTGTAACTGCATATTGTAATTTGCTTGCAGCACGTATTGTGGAACGTATCAATGAAGTGTTTGACAGTGATAGCAATACAGAAATAATCTGTTTTTATGATCTAGCAGGCATTTTTTATCAAGCTGTTTAAGTCTATTATTTTTTGTTGGTGGTGTAATATGATAAAAGGAAATACTGTGTAACTAATACTGCATCCAAACTGAAAACAGTGCTTATAACGTCTTCTCCCTTGTAAAACAGTCTTGCCAGAAAAGACCTCTTTACCTGAGCGCACAGGGATTTGCGTGATCAAGGAGTTCCCTCCACATCCTCACAGCTCTGCAAGCATTTGTGTAGTTGTGAGTGATGGAGTCTACAAATGAAAATGTCAGGCAGAAAGTGTTTACACAATTTTGAAAATAATGTAGATACTGTAGTTGAATCTGAGAGAGATAAGATTACACTCTATGTGTCTGTGTGTCTGTGTATATGAAAGAAAGTAAGCAAGAGAGAGATTACATTGTGTTAGAAAAAGGAATGACAGTATGTATTGGAAAGAGATAAAATGGTGTTTTCAGGGCCTCTGTGTTAGAAAGATTTCATTGAACAGGTGTGTGTGTAGCTGTGGTTATGCTAAAGAGAAAATTTGTTTGTGTGTGTTTAGGTGAGATTATGGTATACATGCATTTTAGAGATGCTATGTGTTACAGTATGTATACATGTGTATGTATGCATATGAATGAGAGAGCCTACACTCTGTATGTTAAAGAGAAGAAGGTCATGCTGTGTGTCCTCAGAGAAAGATACAATAACAATGTATGTCTGTTTCACAAAATAAAAACATTGGTATAAAAGTAACAAAGCACGTATATTCATATGTATGCATGTGTCTGTATGTATTTTAGATAATTTGTAAACTCTTGTTTCCATTTTATTTACAAAAGAAATCACTGTCAGTGTTTTAGAAACGTTTTCCTAAAAGTCTACAATTTCCTAGAGTTCTTTGTAGTTTTTCACTCAAAGCACTTAGGCTTTAAAAAACAGCTATTAAAATATTTGTCGAAGAGGCAAAACTATAAGGAAATATGACTTATAAAATTCCCCCCTGAAAAAAAGAGTCAGTGGGAATAAGTGTTCATTTCATTGATGAACAGCACTTGGAGCAAATGGAAACATTAAAAATCATCAGAACTTGTATTTTGCCCAAAGCAATTTTTAATGACACTTGTTGGGTATTTCATGATAAATTCATTCAAAATAGTAAGTTACTAATAAAAAAAATCCTTCCGTCCAGGAAACATGAACACGTACTGGTGATTCAGAAGCTGGAAGTTGTGATATAAACATACATTAAAAAAAATGCATTATGTCCTTTTTCATGAGTAATTTGTGAATCTGAACTGCCTGTTAAAAACATTACTTTTTTACTTCAGGAAGTAGTCACCTGATTGGTGTTTTCATCTGTGTTGAGAAAAGGTAACATTTTGGATAAGCTAGAGAAAATTATGAGTCATGTGATGGAGAATTACAGCTATCCTTACAGCTCCACTGCGGTGAGGTGGCCTCTTCAGACTTGCCCACACTTCGTTCTGCTTCCATGGATATGGGCTGGGTCTGCAGGGCAGTGTGGCATTGGGACAAACAAAGCAGAGACCACTTTCCATGGCCTTCAGTTTAGTTATTCTAGCTGTTGTCACCTTACTCATGAGCTAAGTTGAAATGAACCACTGACAACTGTTTCAAATGTCTTAGTCTGATCTTGGCTTCATCATGTAGGCTGTTTGTGTTCCTGCATTTTCATATTGATGCATACATATCAGAGGTGGTCCCCCTGTCCTCTCATACTTACAGTCCCTGAGGTGACTGGATACTCCAAATTAGCTCATGCAGTATGCAGTGGATGGTCAGGATTTGCTTCTGCTCATCTGAACGCAGCATCTGCATGTAGGCTGGTATTCTCCAAAACCATGATTCATATGCCCAGCAACCTTAGAAAAAGCTGTTGGACTGCTGGGACTGTCACCACACAGGTTTGGAGAGAAACACTTGGCATCCTCCTTCACACTGCTTCTAGCAAGGGGAAGAAACTCTGCCTCAAAGTGGGTAGAGACTTAGTGCCGCAAAGGGATATGCAAGGGGCAGGGAGAAGGTGCTCCAGCCTTTTACTATCAACTGCCATAAATCATCAATTCCATGGGTATTCAGCCTGGATGCACTCCTCTGGTACTAATGGGGATCCCTCAGTGTCATTCTATAAGGCCTCATTGCCATTCAGCAATAGTTAACTTCTGTCTGTAAGTTTGCCTTTTTGGCCTACAGCCATCTCACCTCTGGCTGCAAGCTTGACGACAGGATCGAGGCGTGAAGGGTGAGACTCCGTGAATACTGAAGAGAAGAAAGTGAAGACAGAGCTCTTTCATCTGTTTCAGCCCTACCCCAAATGCAAGCTATACCGCTAGATGTGCAGAATAGGCATCGAACATATATGCCACTTCGTGCTCTCATATTATGAAAACTTCCCTGTCTCTCATGCTTAAGTAAGATGATAGGCAGACATTTACTCAAACGGTTAATCTTCTCTATGCTCATTCCCTAAGATAGCTAGTGCATCTAATTCTGGACCAATCTGGTTGCAGAGCTGGTGGAATCTGGCTCTGCTAAGCTTTGACAACAGCTACACACCTTGTCTTGGTGGTCATGTCTCTCTGCACAGAAACACCCAACAAATCCTCCCCTTTGTACTCACTCATGCACTTTGTAGCAAGCACATTTCCTGGTTCTCTGGTGTGTTTCGTGTTTATGTGCACTGCCAGGCTTGCCAACTCTCAGCACCTTCTTGTGATTCTCCTTATATTTGCTACTTTTCTGCAAAGCCAGAGCTTCTACAGTCAAATGGTTGCATGAAAATGCTGTCATTTATAAAAGGATGCAAATTTGTAGCTTTTCTGGCTGGGGAGAAAGCTTGTGAGTGTAGCACTGTAATGGATCAAAAGAAACAAAACGAAAAGAAAAACTTTTTCTTGTTTAGTTGCCTGATTTCTAAGTCAGCTTACTTTTTAATTCTTTCTGGGGGGAGGGGTGTACAACTCAGGTTTTTCACTATCCAGTGTGGGTTTACTTGGTATACACATGTACCTTCCCAGCTGCATATATAAAAATAAACAGGCATTTGGGTGTAGATATGCATGTGTACACCCACACCTGCCAACTATACACATACCCTTCTCACAGAAACCTTCACTCCCTCTCTGCCTTTCTTCCATGCTTCCCTTTCTGCAACTTCCATCCACCACCTTTCTCTGAGTTACGGAATCTCCACAGGTAGTTGTACGAGTAACCTTCTCCCCCGCTCTCCCTCCCTCCTCTGCTTCCCTCCAGGAAAGCTCTTTCTGATTCTTTTTTCACTGATGTCTGGCATTCGTACCTCTCTAGACAGAGAATGGCAGGAAGACAGTGACGTGAGCAGACAGAATAACCAGAGAATAAAAAGGAGTTGGTTGAGAATCTGTAATTAGAAGCTCAATTTCCATTTCCTTCTCTGGCTCTTTTAAAATCCCTTTCAGGGGTTTCTTGACTGTCTAGAAACTGAATGTCATTGAGATTTTTTTCTTCTTTTTTTTCTTTTTTTTTCTTTTTTTTGCATCCTCTTGTTTCCTTGGCAACAAGTTGGTGATGCAGGAGCTAGAAATGTGCTGTGTCTCCGTGGAGATATTGGCGTGGGTGTGCCACGGTGACATCCACGATGGACGCACAGCTCTACCAATCCTACACCACCCCTCGCAATAAGCACAATAGGCCCAACCTTGGAGGTGACGCTTTTATTTTTAGCTTCATAGGTGTTAATCTGCTCTCTTTTTGTTGCACATACACTGTGACGGTGGGTCGTAAGATGTAGATGCCTCATTAGTTACATCAGCACAAATTGACTGACTTGAGAGGGGCTTTTAGGGCCAAATCTTCAGGTTTGAGTTCCGGAACATATTAACTTAGGAGAAAGTACAGTCCTATCTTGAAGGAGCACTCATTGCAATGATCTAAGCCTTCCCCTTCTCTTAGAGAGGAAAGAGTTACTAGTCATTAATGAACAGGACTGTGAATCAGAGCCCGGATGATTAATTTTATTCTAAATTAAGTAGTTTCTTTCTTTCATACCTCAAGGGCTTCTCATTTGGAACGCAAAGAAGCTGCTGTCGCTCTTGGCCTGGGGCATGGTAGATTAGATTTTATTGAGATGTTTAGCTGGGAGGTTCCAAGGAGACCTATTGTATACTCCCATAAGACAAAACTATCTGCTCCAAAGAGACTGTTGTTTAGCCCTTTTTTGGGTCTGCCCAACAGCACACAGGTAGCCTATAGAACTGTTCATAAAGCCATAGTAAGTTGTGAGGACATCCTAGACTGGACATCTTAGACTAGACCTACCCAAATGCCTCAATATAATGTTCTCTCTCCTGCTTATCCTGCACACTCAATATCTTTCCAATATTTTATTGTGCATACAGCCTGCACAATAGCAGCCTGTTCAACCTTGTTATGCCGTGTTTTACATTCATCAATGTTCTGGCTGCAAGCCAAGACCCAAATTCTTCTTTGGCTTAACTCTTGATACGTACAAAAGCAGAGTAGCACAATCTCTTCAAATGTACAGAGGCCCTACTGCTTTTTTTGTTTCCTAGCAAGCTTTATGACATCACACAGAAACTGTGATGTCAACAAGGAACCCTCTGGGTAGGCTTTTGAGAGTTTGCTAAGGATCTTCTTTCTGCCAAATGACTGTAACTTCATCTCAATGGGATTTGCAATAGGACTCATCCATGCAGCAATAAAGCCAAGTATCAAATTCTTCTTGCCAGAAAGACCAATTAAAGGATTAAATGTGAAAAGCTGAAACCCATAACATCCATGGTGACAGGGTTTTCTTTTCTTTTTTAGACTGTAATCATCTTTGCAGCATATTGTTCTGGGATCAGCACCCTTGGGGATACATTAGTACGGCGATTGACGGAAAGAAGCTGGAGAGGGAAACCAAGTGAACCCAGCCAAGGCAAGATAAGCTTCTCTTCCAGCCATGCTGGCAGATTTGTTTTGTGTTCTTTCCTAGACTTCTTCAGTGATTCAGGCACAGACTGAGTTTATTCAGCTTCCAGGATGTCAAGGTGCTCATTCAAAAGGTGTTTTATTGTGTGAAGCGAGAGGAAACATGAGGAACAATCAGACACCATAGGCATATTAAGAAGATGTGTCATTGACACGCTATGTCAATGAGGAGAAGTGAATCCAGGTTCTGTTTTTAGGGACATTGTGTTCCAAGTCAGGGACATAAATCTGACTCAAATGCTTTACTTGTTGGATCTGAATCCAGAGTTTATTCTTGACTGCCACTGAAATCCAGATCAGATTTTTCTTTTTCTTTGCATTTATATTAACAGATGAAAGGAGCTGACACATCTGTCTAGCTCCAGCAGCATGTGCAGTGTTGTATCTAATGCTGTCTAAAGATCTCTTGCCTCAAGGATCTAGCAGCCCACAGGTGTGACTTGATAAGATGCAGAACACCATACAAGAGACACTTTTACTAACTTTGGTGAGGAAAAAGGATGCATGTTTACTGGGACTAGAAGTGACACAGCAGTGCCCCCAGCTTGAAACCTATTATGTCATGAATTACCTGGAATCAACAGTAAAGGTAGGGGAAGCTGTTGCTGGAAGACTCAGTAGAGGGAATGTGTCTAAAATCCTGTGACTAAAACTAAATAGAAAAGAAGAGGGGCTCAAAAGTGTAGCCAAAACTATTATATGGGATTTTTTTCATCTTTTTTCTTTTTCCCTAGATGCACTAACAGAAAGTATCTGCTCTCTGCAGAAAATTTTAATTAAAACATCACAGTGTTTATGTTTCCAGCCCAAGAATTCTTATTGATTTTGCAGGAAGAGTAAAAATTCTCCCTACAGAAAAATACCTCTTCTTCCTCCCCCTCTTCCCCATCTGCCATCTCTGGAGCTGTGGGAATGAACCCTACACTTAACAAGAACAGTGCAAGGAAGATCCTGCCAGCTCAGGTTTTTCTCCATTTTGGGTAGTCACAGGGAAATCCCAGATCAGCATTCCTCATACCCAACATCAGTAGATTTTCCCATGTCATTTGAAAAGTGGGTACAACATGAAATAAAGTTCAGTCCAGATTCTTCTGGCACCTTCTTCTGCTGTCTACTTCTTGCATTTGTTAGCACCTCTTTGTGCTAGGTGCTCTATGCACAGGATACATGAGTGACCTCACCCTATCTCTTGCCCCCAGGAGATTAGGCACTGAGTATGCGATTGCTTTTGATTTCTCTTCCCTTCCCCTCCTTCCCCTGACTGAAATACAGCAGCTTCTGCAACATGACAAGTTCCTGTCAGCTGTCAGGGCACTAAAATAAACCTTTATCTTGTCTCCACAGTCCTGACTGACGGGACTGGCAATAGGTGCACTGCAGCCAGGCAGCCACTTCTGCCATATGCTCTTTCAACCTCACTGCATGCTAACACAGCAATCTGTAGCCTGGCAGATTTGCTGTTTTTCCTTGCAAGACCTAAAAAAGCAGGCAACCTTGGTTCCTATCTCTTCCTATTGCAGTATCTTATTATGCTGGGTTGTAACATTATTACTTTTGCCTTCTTCCTCCAGCATTGGGTGAGAGTCAGAGCCAGAACACCAGTCCAATGCTAGAGAATGAAAATCCTGCTAATTCTCTTAAATTAGAATTGGCTGCAAAGATGGCCTTGGGGCACATATCATAAATTGAGTTGAAACCATGCACCATGCAGTTGGAGGGAAAAAAATCCCTATCTTCCTTTTGAGAGAGAAGACTTCACATATTCAAACTTCAAGCATGGACACCGTTGCCAACTAATCCTTCTTATTCCACAAGGCTAATTTCAAAATAGCATTTATATGGCATGCTTTGCTGGGGAGGGCACTGATGAATCAGTTAGCTGCCCTTTATAATAAGCCTTGCACAACTGCTTCCTAAGCTGCTCTTTTCTACTGCCTTGTCTTCCAGTCATCTCTGTGCCACACGCTCCTTATTGAAAGGGCACCTGTTGAATAACGATACAGCAAAGTTACTGAGCAGGGGCAATAAAGGTGAAGTACAAATATACAGTATAGTTCAAGCCACTGCTTTTCTATGGTCTTGCTGTAGGGACGTGAGGTTTCTGCTGAATGACTGTGCTGATGCTTGAATGTGGAATGATAAGCCTGTATAATTTACTTGCATGGCTGTGTGACTGCTTCCTGCTGAGTAGGAAAGGCTAGAAGAGAGG
>NW_010193215.1:18852-26614 GCF_000695765.1 Mesitornis unicolor
AAGAGTGTTGTTAGCCCTAACACTGCTGCAGCATAAAGCAGTTCTTTAGCACCACAGGCATCACACACGCCATTAGCTAAATAAGCCCTACACAACAGCATTTGGTTAAATATTGCAGCGCAACAACAGTTGGGAAGTCCAGAAATTGCAGAAGAAATATGTTTGCAGCCAGCTGCTGTCAGAGTAGCTTCTGATGGGTCTGAAGTGCTGTATCCATTGATTTGGAAACCTGCCCATGGAGCAAGCTATATTAAAAGCACACTACATTAGCAAAGAAACCTACCCGAAATGCTGGTGGTTCCTCTGGCTCAGAATTTCAGTCTGTCCCTGTCATGAGGAGACTTCAACTCACTATCAAATCCTATGCGTGTTTGACAAAGAGGTGGTAGCCACAAAGATAGTTCAACCTCCAGGAGTTTCACAAGTCTTGTCTCTGGGTAGAGGACAGAGAAAGATTCAAATTAGTGAAGGAGAGGCAGGGAAAGGAAACTTGGGCATTACTTAGGCTGTTTGGCAGCTTGAGAATGGCCAGCCTTTAGTTGACCAAAGGTCCATCTGGTCTGCTCTCTTTATTCAGGAGCCAAAACCAAGGATGGAGATCAGCAGTAAAAGAAACAGTGAAGATGCCTCCCCTCAACACTCTTCCAGCATCTAACAGTGTGCAGCTCTGATACTTTCGAAGGTAGAGAGTGTCTGACAAGTCAGCAGACAGTTCTCAAAGAGACATGGCAAAAGTTCTGTTTCCTCCCTTATGGCTAGGTCAGAAAAAGCCATCAGGGGCTACAGCAGTCAAATGAGGGGACCATGTAGGTTCAAGGAGATGGCTGTGTCAGGGAGAGTTTACAGGAAGTATAGTGGAGAGGAAATTTTAAGAACCCGGTGTAGATTAGGGGATACTGTGTGCCACAGTGTCATAGAATAAGAAAAAATTTGCTTCGTGTCACTTCAAAAGGATCAGATTTGAGACATTTCAAAAGGTGTCTTCATCACATACAGTAATGTTAATTACCTTAACCATGAATATGTTTGACAGTGACTAATAATAAAGATGAACTGTGATGTATTTCAAAGGGACTTAAAGACGGTTGAGTGAGGATTTTTTTTTTTGTTCTTTGGGAATGTGGTAATTGAGAAGCTGAAGTAAATTTATCAAGGTCCCAAAGCATATTAGGAACAGTAAATATCCCACTGCAGTGAAAAACAGATATGGATCTATTTGAAATTATAAAAGAAAGGAGTGAGTGCTTTCTAAACACTGCAGTAAATGTATATAGCTTTTAAGTACTACGAACTCTGGGCTGAGCCTTAGAAAAGTAGGTAATGCTGTTGCCAGGACATAAGTGTATATACCTTGAGAGAGTCGTCGTTGTTGCTCAGATTTATACATCTGCCTGTTAAAGAATTGTTTCCTGAAGTCGATGAAAACATTCATCTCTTTCAGGAGAGGTGTTGCTTTAAGCTTTCATTAAGAGCAACTGAACACTGGAACCAAAAGAAAGCAACAGAGCCTATTAGGTCCCTGATGGGGTGACGGAGGAGAGAAAGAAATGTGCTCGAAGTCAAGCATAGTAAAAGTGGATGGGGTTCAATAGGATGTTGCAAAGAAATTTGAAAAACTGAAAGGAAGAGGTTCTGCATCCAAATTTGAAAAAGACTTGTAAACTAATGGTTATCAAGGCATCTTCTTGGCAGTCTGAGTAATCCCAACTTTGATTCTTCTATAGATTTAACCCCTAGGAAGAAGGAATAAAGATCTTAGAAAGACAGAATTTGCAACAGAACCAATGATTTACCAGCGAATCAAAAAAAAAAAAAAAAAAAAAAAAAAAAAAGACAAGAGATGATGATTAGAATGCTTGGATAGATTTTACAAAATCACAAGTTTGCACTGGATATAATGAAATCATTTTACATCTTCAGTAAAGTTATTAAGCTAGGGCAATTTTGCTTTTGTTGTTCAAAAAGCAGCGTATGACTACAGAGCAGAATTTCTGTTCCACTTAATAACATTGCAGGAGAGGGCAGAAAGATTTACCATCTCTTATGCCTTTTAATAGTGTCTTTGTAAAAACTGTTGTGAAAGTCTCAGGATTAGATGAAGTGACATGTCGAGCACAAACAACTGTGATATGTAGATGACCTCACTGCTACAAGACGGACAGCAAGTCTTGTACAATAGGAAGTTGGAGGAAGTGACAGTAAGATAGGATTTATGATCAATTTTAAGATCAATGAAGGTAAAACAAATGCTTCCTAAATTTTTTGTGTGCAGAGGAATACAGCTCTAATGCTGAGCATGACTCAAGTTTTCAAAGTACAAAACCATTCTCTAATTTGCCTGGGATGTGACGCCAGTGTACTTGCACAGAAAGGACCCATAGATGGCCTAGGAAATAACGATGCAAATTTCAGGCCAGCGAGGTTGGACTGTGTGTGAAGAAGATCTAGAAAGAGCCTGCAGAAGACTGATGAAATGGTAAAAAGGCAGATGCAGCAAAGTCCCATTATCGGTGGGCACAGTTTGATCAAAATTAAGTTAGACACAGTAGCTCAGCATCCCTTGGGAGACTATTTTGACTTCTTGGGTGACTAAACATACAAAGGAGGAAGTATTCACCAAAGATCTAAGAATTAATAACCTTCACTGGCTCCCAAGCAACAACACTAAATAAGCGCTGTGTTTCAGCAACTTTCCTCTCCCTGTTGGGCTCAGTTGTAGCCTATTAATTCCCAGCAGTTGCAGGAAATGCTGGAAGACCTTGAGGGCATCACAGTGCCTCAAGCCATGGCTTGGTAACTTCTGAGCTTAATGCAAGAGTGAAAATGACCATGCTGCTCTCTGTTTAATGCTGACGGCTAACAGCTAAGCAGGGGGAATTGGCATCTATGATGTGCAATATGGAGATTGCCTGACACTGTTGGGTTCTTCCCTCTTTGTGCTTCGTGTTGCCTGAGGACTCAGTGTTTTGTTTTCTCTGATCTGTTGTTCTTTTTTTAGGTTTTATCCTTAAGAAGGAAATTAATGACAATTGAAGTTTTAAGCAGAACTCAGGATTGTTCTTGAACAGAAGGGCCATGCCAGTCTTATCTTCATACTGTGACTGACTTTGAGAAAGCTGGACATATATAGATTGCTTCTCTATCATTACAAAGACTTATTTCCAATTTAGAAAGTTCCCAAGGAAATAGCATGCAAAAAGCATGTTGAGAAAACACAGATCTCTGACTTGAAAAGAACTCTAAAATGAGGAAGCTAAGAATTACAGTTCTTGAAGCAGGTGAGATTGTATTCCCTTGTATCTGTTCTTAACAATAGAACCTTTCAATGTATGATCATATGATACAGATGAGATTGTCAAACTCTCTATCATTTACTGTGGAACATTTTTCATACTTGATCTTAGCTTTCATAACAAACTGAAATGAACTTATTTTTCCTCCTCTCTGGCTGAATAAATTAGGGTAGCAAGGCAGAATTACCCCTCACATTTTATAGCATACAATATTAAAATAAATTTTAACTTGACCCTACTGAGATGAACACACATGAGAAGACCATCAAGATAAGCACACTCGTCTTCTCTGATGTATGTGGTAAACGAAGGCCCTTTTCTTCCCTTCTCCCTCAAGCTGAAGGATACCTTTCCACCTCCACTGAGCACTGCATCTCCTGTGCCATTACCTGAGTGAGCATAAAGCTCCCTGTGCACTTGGCTGCAGGTCCTTGTCACCTCCCTTGCTGCTTTCTGCTGTGTTCTTCAGGCTAAGAAACTCTCTCTGGCTTCTGCTTGTGTCAGGTTGTGCCTGACAGGATCTACAGGATCTAACACATCTACAGGATAATGGGGACCAGCAGCTCTGAGTGGCAACTATGCCAAGAGGCTGGGACAAGCTGGGTGAATTGTGCATGCATGGTGTAGGGCAAGGAAAGGGGTGCTGCAGGTATGAAACAGGACTGGCTTCTCTAGCATGTCACGGTGCCAGACATGTGTGATATACACCACTGGTGTTTCCACACAGCTCTGTTAGGTAGTGAGGGGGCTGTATAAAAGCCTGGAGAAATTGGATGGCCCCTCTCCAGAAAATTTCTCTTTGTCCTTGCCATCAGAATCACTTGGGGAAGGAGCTAATCCCCCAGATTTACACAGTAAGAAAATTCACCATTATACTTGGAGCAGCTTCTAAATCTCCAGAAAAACATGCTCCAGAAACACAGCTCTCTGTCCTGTGGAGCTGAACTAAAATAGGGCCTTTCTCTGCAATGCAATTTCCATGCACGGGGCAGCAGGTTTGGATTCCCGCCTGCACAGTCCTGGACTCTTAATAAAATTCCATCTGGGTTTCCTGGCTTCCAGGGTGAATTCCTTTGGCTAACAGTGGGGTGTTGGAAAAGAAATAATAGTTGCTGTACCAGGGCACTTTTATGAAGGTTGAGCACGGTGTGGCTCTGGCAATGTAGGAAAACTCTTTTTTAAAATGCAAACAACCACCAAATCACAGCTCTGATGCTGCTGGAATGAGGTGTTGATAATCATAGCTATGGGAATCTTAACTATGTATTTCAATTCCGCAGTATTGATGATTTTATGGACCAAATAGAGCACCTTTTCATTTGTAAAAATGTAGCAGTTCCTACCACCTGCATTTCTCATAGATTTGATACTTGATTGCATCAAAATCACTATGGGTCCATCTCCTAGTTCTAGCAGGATTATCCTTAAAGGAAACTGTAACAAGATTTTGGCCATGGTGAAACTGAACTACAAACCTGTTCTCTGCCCAAGCCCTGTGCTCTGTATTTTGGGGAGCTCTTCCACTTTAATTGGATGCAGTGAGTTTGTGGTTGGGGATCCTACTGCAAAGGAACTGTAGTGACTGCCTGACACACTAAGGGATATGGGCTTTCCTCTTTCCTCTCAATGTGTATTTGGGTTTAATCTAAATGAAGTCAAGACAAGGAAAGATGCTTTTTTTTAGAGCCTTAAGGCAGATGGATGTTTACACTTTTTCTGCCCATTTAGTTCCCACTAGATCTTTGCTGTTCTAACTTTCCCATGTACAGCTCTGGATAAGTAAAAGGGTACTGTGAGCTCACTGCACCACCTCACACTTCTCCAATACAAATACTCCTCCTACATCCTTGAACTGTCTTTGTGGTTTATGGAGTCTGCTGCTGTGATACTGAGCAATGCATGACCTGGTCACCATATGCCATGGCCATGGTTAGAAATTCTCAATGCCCTTTCTTGAAGAGCTGGGGGCTAGGGCAGATCTGATCTGTTGAGAGCTCTTCATCCTTGGAAACTTTACCCCATAGCTGACACTGCAGTGCCATATAAGGGCATAGGAAGGTCTTCTTCAGCTTTTCTTTCCTCTCATGCATTTCCTTGGTCCAGGATACCCCATGTACTTTCCCACATGAAGACTAGTCCTGCTTAACAGGACTAGTTTTGCTGGACAGAAAGACGAGTCTGATCAGCTAAGAGGACAGGAAGAAAAGCAGATGAATCTGTCCCTGTGCACCCACCTTCCCAGTGCTGGAGCAGCCACATCATCGTCCCCACTCTGGCTTGAACAAGGGGCATTGTGTGCAGGTGTAGAGCAGGGCCAGGAGGTTCAAAGAAGGTTCAGGAAATTATGACTGGCACCATGATACTGTATCACTGGGCAGTTCCCACATTTAGCACTGCAGTGGTAGGGCAATGGCAAATCACTGAAGAACATGAAACTGCACTGAGACGGACACTTCTCCAATCATTCCCTGAAGTTAGTGTGTAGGACTCACACCTTAGCATTTGTCTCTGTGTCAGTCCCATCACAGCCCACAGCATGTAACAGCGTAGACATCCCTCATGTGGCACTGTAAGGTGGCTGGCCTGCATGCAGACAGCAACTTGCCATGGCACTTCAGGACTCGGAGTAACTGATGGAGCCAGCCTGAGAAGCAGGATGAATTGGCCTGTGCTGAGCTTCCGGCTACCACTGGTTCTCATTCTAAGCTTGCTTTGCTGAGCCTGTGCTACAGCAGAAAGGTCTGCTGCATATAGCCAACAGGACATACTGAAGGGTCCCTGGAGAAGTAGGAAGGGGCTTCCTGGGTCATCCTGTGTCATATTTGCTTTGGTTTGTAAAGTATCACATTCACCCATGGCAGGCTATAACCACACTGAGAGTAACAGCGGATAGGATGATTGCTTTCTGTGATGACATTTTTCTTTTTGACAGACAAGCAGATGAGATTTCATTTTATTAAAGAGTTATGGTCTTCAGCACTGAGCTGTGCTGGGATTTAACTGTTGTGTTTGCATTTTTGATTATTCTGAAGCTCAATAATATTGACTTGGGGGTTGTACACACCATTCTTTGTGCAGCCTTAAAAATCTTTCTACCTTTGCTTCCACCCAGTTCTTCCAGTTTGTGTCAGCTCCACAATTTACAGAAAACACATTTTTTCTAAGAATGATGAAAACAGTGAAATTATTGAGGCCATTTCTTATTATGTTTCCTGTCATAAAATCAGGTGTCTTCAGTGCTGAAAGTCCAACTGTGCAGGTATGGGAGGAAAAATGGAAATCACAGGGAAGAAATGAAGAGCACCTGTGCATATCTCTTTGACTAGCAGGATGGCAACAGGTGCTAATGCCATGTATGTTCAGTGCTGAATGAGGAGGATGAGCAACTGAACAGTCATTAAAGGCACTGCAGGAAATAGAGCATTCCTGGACTGGCATTTTCTGAAGCCTTCTCTCCAAGAGTAAGTGGCATTGTGGCTTTTGAAAATCATGAGTTTAAAGCCACTTATTTTAGCCTGTGGTATATGGACAGTTTTAGATCAAAATAAACTAGACTCTCCTTTTTCATTATTAATAATTCAGGTTTAACTGAAATCCAAGGTAAATTGACATAAGTGATCCTTATACTGAAAAATGGGTACTCCTCCAAGGAGATTCATGACTATGTCTAAATAAATTAGAAAAGGAGTTTGGTTGTAGTGTTGCACTGTACTGTTTTGTGTCATTAAGCCATAGATGACTGAAAGTGAGGCCAAATGAGACTAGAGTTGCAAAGCTACTGAAGAGACTAAAAATGCAAGTGGGCCAACAGTGGGATTTTGAGGAATGCCTATTCAAATGAGGAACCTAAAAAATCTTTATAAAATTGGCTTTTTTCCCTTCAGCATGAAAGTTGGCTAACAAAAGGCGAGGCTACCACTATATGTGGAACATACGAATAAAGAGAAAACCCAGTCTATCTCCCAATGAAAGCAAGTCGCTCCCTTCAGTGCTGTTTTTACTCAAGCTTTAAATATCCCTAGTAACGGGACTTTCGCAGTACTTCTCTCGAAGAGACGCCTCTTCAGTTTAGCATGCTTACCACTGGGGCAGCTCTTCTAGGCAAACTGTCTTCCTTCTCCTTGGTTTCATTTAACTTTTTCTGGCCAGGGACTCAGCCTGATTACAGTCCCAAAAGCAGGTTGAAACTAGGTGGTTCTTCAAACTGAAACTTAATCTAACACTTTACTACTGAACTTAAATTAGCAGCTGAACTGGTGATGCTTTTTCCTTGAACCAATATGGACCTCAAGCTGCTGGGTTAACTTCAGGCAGAACTGAACAGGGAAAAAGCACTGGTTTGTGTCTCTTAGTCCACCCATCTTATGTTGTAACAACCACTGATGTGTCTCGTTACTTTGAAATTATCTGGACCCTTTTAAATCAAAGACATGGTTTTGAGTTACAGAATCACAGAATCACAGAATCAC
>NW_010193216.1:0-3695 GCF_000695765.1 Mesitornis unicolor
GGGGACTGAATGTGTTGAGGATAGCTGGTTCAGCCTGCTCCTGTGCCTTTAAGGCTTCCTTCTTGAAGAAAGTCCACCCTTCCTAGACCCCTCTGCCCTTCAGGACTGTCTCCCAAGGGACTCTCTCGACCAGTGTCCTGAACAGGCCAAAGTCTGCCTTCCGAAAGTCCATGATTGTGGTTTTGCTGACCCTCCTCCTTACTTCACCAAGAATCAAGAACTCTATCGTTTCATGGTCGCTAAGCCCAAGCTGGCCTCCGACCGCCGCCTCTCCCACCAGTTCTTCTCCGTTTGTAAACAGCAAGTCAAGTGAGGCACCTCTCCTGGTAGGCTCACTTACCAGTTGTGTCAGGAAGTTATCTTACATGCACTCCAGGAAACTCCTAGATTGTTCCATCTGTGCTGTGTTGTATTCCCAGCAGACATCTGGTAAGATGCGAGACTTCTCCTAGCTGCCTTTAGAAGGCTTCATCCACGTCTTCATCACGGTTTTGTGGTCTATAACAGACTCCCAGCAGGATATCAGCCTCGGCAGCCTTCCCCCTCATCCTTACCCATAAGCACTCCACCTTGTCACCACAATCGTGGAGCTCTACACATTCAAAACACTCCCTAACATACAAAACCACCCCACCGCCTCTCTTTCCTTGCCTATTCTTTCTGAAGAGCTTGTAGCCAACTGTTGGAGGCTTCATGAATTAAAATGGATATGATTATATAGAGTTCTATGGCTTGGAATCACCACCTTAAGAATTCTGTAATTTAGAAAGACTACCTTAAGATGACACAGGGATAAAGAAAGAGAAAGTACGACGATGCGGCAAGAGAACGACCCGGAAGTAAACCAACAGGAAGCGGAAGTAAACCAACCTGACCCGGATGTGGGCGGTGACATGTAAGATAGTAACCAATCATGTTATAGCTTAGATAATATGGACACATATATGTAACCAATAGAAATGCTTCTGTAGTGTGACTAAGGGATTTTGGACTATAAAAGCGCAGCTTCTGATAAAATAAAAGTCTTCGATTTATAACTCTTAAAGAGTCGTCTCGGAGTCCTGTGGTCATCTTGCAGCCATCCATTGCTACATAGATTATAATTGAAACAGTGATTGAATTACAGATTACAGAATGACAAGAATCAAGCTAATTTACTATAAGGTACCATAAATCAAAATACGTGTGTCTAATATATGTCAAATATATGCTCTGACTCAACGTGGGCGGGGACAAGATTGACAGCGGCAGTTTTAAACCCAGTGTACTGCCATTTCAGAGCAGTCATGGAGGTGAAGGGCTCCGGAGCGGAGGATCGCACCAAGGGACCCTTCCTGAAGTGGCAAAATCAGCTAAACCGCGGAAAAACCGCGAAGACAAAAGCGCAGGGAGAGAGAGGGTGTCCCAACTCCCCACTTCCAAGAGAGGGAAATGTGAGCTCCTGAAGAGCGGCAGCACTGACTCACCGTGGGCGGGGACAAGAATGACTGCGGCCAAAGCCCCTAATGAACAAAAGCAGCCCCCAGGGAGCGCAAGCGACCAGGACGGGCAAAGAGGGCGTGGCGTGGCAGTTTACGCGGCAGTTCGGGCAGGCAGGGCGCTGAGCAATGGTTTCAACCCGGCAGAAAGCTGTGCCCTCCCCGAGCCCTGCACCCACCAAGGCAGACGCAGCTTGCCAGACGGAGCTCCAGTGGGAACACGCTGCCACCCAGGTGCTGGGCTGCAAGATGTGCCACTCTTAATGCCGGTGTCGGATGACAGTGGTGAGCATGCCTGTGGGAGATGTACCCAAGTAGAAGAGCTCCTCTGCTTAGTGGTGGAGCTCTGGAAGGAGATAAGTAGGTTGAGAATGATCAGGGAGTGAGAATGAGATAGACCGTTGGAGCCGTATCCCATAACGGTCAGACGAAGCTCATGACATGGAGGGCTTCCTAGCCTCTCTCCACAGGGCTGAACATAGCGGATGGGTGGACTTAGAGGGCAGGGAACAGCAACAGAAATGGCGAAATGCTTCTGCCAGATGTGGCAGGTGTGCCCCCCCGCTCAGTAACTGCTCCACCTTCCCAGGTGCCCTTGCAAAACAGGTACAATGTTCTGCAAGGGGAACTGAATAATGAGCAAGACGGATACTCGCATAGCTTGGAGGCAACACCAAGGCTCAGTCGGACGAAGCCACGCATAAAAACATCTTCAATAAAGGAAGACAGATGGGTCCTCGTCATAGGAGACTCACTTCTGAAGGGAGCAGAAAGTCCCATATGAAGACCAGACCCACTCCTTAGGGAAGTCTGCTGCCTCCCAGGGGCCACAGTTAAGGACATTCAGAGAAAACTCCCTACCCTAGTTCAGCACTCGGACTACTACCCATTAATGATTTTTCAAGTACGCAGTGATGAGATTGCATCAAGTAGTCTGAGGGCAATGAAGAGGAACTTCAAGGCCTTGGGACAGCTGGTTAAGGGATCAAGAGCACAAGTAGTGTTCTCCTCTTTCCCATCAGTTGCAGGGAATTCTGAGGTGATAAACAGGAAGAGCCAGCAGATCAATGCCTGGCTCCAAGACTGGTGCCACAGGCAGGACTTTGGGTTCTTCGATCACGGATCGATTTACACTTAACCAGGTTTGCTGGCAACTGATGGGGTACACCTATCTCAAAGGGGGAAAAGGATCCTGGGACAAGAGTTAGCAGGGCTCATAGACAGAGCTTTAAACTAGATTTGAAGAGGGAAGGAGATATAACCAGACTCACTAGAGATGAGCTGGTGGGTGAAGCGCCGACGTTTATGGGACGGTGCACTAGTGAGATTCTTCGGACTGCTGTCTCAGTGGAGGTAGGGGATGGAGTTCCATACAGCAACAAAGACACGTAGGTGACTGATGGGTTAGTAACCATGGAAGCTTCTGAGAATGGCCTGGTAGGAATTAGGACTTCTCCCTGAAAAAAAGGTAGCAGGGCCTTTAGCCTAACTGAAGTGCGTCTACACTAATGCGTGCAGCATAAGCAATAAACAGGAGGAACTGGAAGCCATTCTGCAGTGGGGAAACTATGATATAGTTGCCATCAAGGAAATGTAATGGGACAATTCACACAACTGGAGTGCTGGCATAGATGAGTATAAGCTCTTCAGAAGGGACAGGCAAGGAAGGAAAGGCGGTGGGGTGGCCATGTACGTTAGGGAATGCTTTGACTGCCTAGAGATTAATGATAGTGACAACAGGGTTGAGTGCCTATGGGTGAGAATCAAGGGGAAGGCCAACAAGTCAGACATCATGGTGGGAGTTTGTTATAGACCACCTAACCAGGATGAAGAGATAGATAAAATATTCCATAGGCAGCTGGGAGACGTCTCGTGTTCTCTTCCCCTTGTACTCGTGGGGGACTTCAACTTCTCAGATGTCTGCTGGAAATATAACACAGCAGAGAGGGAACAGTCCCGAAAGTTCCTGGAGTATGTGGAAGATAACTTCCTGACACAGCTGATGAAGGAGCCAACAAGAGAAGGCGCCCTGCTGGACTTGCTGTTTTTGAACAGAGAAGGTCTTGCGGGGGAGGCTGTCTTGGGCATAGTGATCATGAAATGATAGAGTTCTCAATCCTTGGAGAAGTAAGGAGGGGGGCTAGCAGAACTGCCACCTTGGACTTTGGGTGGGCAGACTGTTTAGGGACTTGGTTGGCACAGTCCCTTGGGAGGCAG
>NW_010193217.1:0-1616 GCF_000695765.1 Mesitornis unicolor
CCACCTGGACGCATTCCTGTGCAACCTAGTCCAGATGATCCTGCTCTGGCAGGAAGCTTGGACTGGATGATCTTTCGAGGAACCTTCCAAGTCCTAATATTCTGTGATTCTGTGACAATAATACCTGGTAAAACCAGGTAAAGTAGAAGATGAAAGGTGAGATTTGCTGTGTAGTTCAGTTTTATAAGTCATTGCAGATGTGCAGAGGGTGCAATGGGGAGAGAGAAGGGAGTATTCACCTTTTCAGGAAGGTATCAGTAGCTATATAGGTCATCAGGGCAGCACCAGCTGTTCTTTCCAAAGACTTGGAGCTCAGGGCTTTTATGTTCTACACTTCGCTCTGTTTCAGTTTATTTTGTGATTATGAAGATGTAGCTGCATTTTTCTGGGTCTCTTGTTTTGTTTCCAGCTGTCTGCTTTTTTGTTGTTGAACTGTGACCTTAAATGGGAAGAATTATGCACATTTTCATTGTGTGTTTTCCCATATCTCTGTTGCAGTAGACCAAGAATTTATTTAGCCATGTTGGTGGCTAGAGGTCACAACTCATTAAAAAAGCACAGGTTGTAAATTTGTCTCAAACATGCCTGATTTTTTTTACTTCTGGGTTTTACTTTGCAGTGAGCAAAACCACCATGAGTAGTGTCTAGGAATTATTTTTTTTTAAACCTGAATTCATTAAAAATTTGCTGCTAGTGCATATAATGCCATCTTGGAGCCACAGTATGTCTGGTGTGGGTGCCGGTGGAAACTGGGCATCTTCTGTTCTAGCACATACAAGTTCTGCTGTGGGCTGTCCTGTCAGCACTGCACCTAAGCTGGTACCAGCATTGCAGAAGGCAACATGACCAGTGACTGTCACTTGTGGTTCATTCATTTTATGTCTTCTTCCAAGAGCTTGTTTCCAAAAGGGAAAGTGGCTGATGCAGTTACACTCCAGATCCCTAATCTAGGAATCTGGTCCTGTTGGCTTATTTCAGCCAGGAGTCAAAGCGTCAGAAACTCAGAGATAGTTCCCACAAATTTTGTGAAAATAGGCTGGTGGAATTAAAGGGACCGTAAGGTGACACTGTAAGTCTAAGTGTAACCTTTGTTAGGCATGAAAAACATTGTATGGAAGAAAGACATGAGTACCCAACTTTGACTGAAGTCGTACCCAGAGTTCAGGTCTTGCACACCATAAAATCCATCTTTCAGCCAAAACTTCATTTCTGTGTGGATTTGCTGCTGTCTAACATGGCGCAAGCTGTGGTTGAAGCATTTCCTGCATTTATATCACTTCTCAGTCTGGGACTTGTAGTGTTTTACAAGGACTAAACTCACTTAGCAGACTTGGTATGCTTCAGCTAAAAAGTTAGCTGGTTGCAAGAGATGAGTTAACTAGAGACCAGTGGGTAGTGGGAGACTGTGACAGGAATGGGACCTTGCCTCTTGGGTGACAGCAGGTTGTTAAGTCATTTGGAATATATTCTATAATTTCGTATTTGAGTGAGGAAATGCCATCTGAAAGCTGGGAGTGTCTTAGAGGAGCCACTTGGAGTAGGTAGATGCTTAAATATATTGGCTGGATAAGAAAAAGAGGAAAAGTAATTTTCACAGAATCACAGAATCACAGAAT